>NC_052148.1:262826320-262860101 GCF_902713615.1 Scyliorhinus canicula | reverse complement strand
ATCTTCCTCTTTCCAGTGGAGACACTTAGGGCACGATTCTCCTCACTCACGACGGGGCAGAGAATAGCGAGCGGCGCAATTTTTTACGGCGACGCTGGTCCGACGCCCTCCCGTTATTCTCCCCCCCCCCATGCCCGCCCCCTGACACGAATCACTGCTCCCGGTTTTTTTATGGCGAGCAACGATTCTCCCCTGGCCGATGGGCCGATTTCCAAGGCCTTTACGGCCGTTTTCACGATTTTTAATACACCTGCTATACCAGTTCGTGAAAATGGCCGCAAAGTGCCGTTCTGCACAACCATGCCACCGATTGGCACGGCCGCACCACGGCCGTGCCAAGGGTGGCATGGGCCCGCGATTGGTGCCCACCGATCGCGGGCAGCGGGTCCGATTCCCGCGCACTCTTTCTCCCTCCGCTGCCCCGCAGGATAAGTCCGCGGGGCGGCTGAGGGGCATTACAGACCGCGCATGCGCGGCTGACGTCATCATATGCGTCAGCCGTCGCTAACTTTCGCGCGCGGGCTTAGCGAAATTCGTTAAGCCCGCGATGCCGGAGTTCACGGGGCCGCGATGCTAGCCCCGACCGGGGAGCAGAATCGGGTCCCGGGAGGGGGCGTGGAGGCTGCCGTGAAACACGGCCGGTTTCGTGGTAGCCTTCACGACTCTCCGCCTTTGCGGAGAATCGCGCCCTTAGTGAGCACACAGGATTGATTGAACACATCACACCCACCACCTGGATTGTAGCAGACTGGTTTGTCAGTCTGAGTATCTATAGCAGGATTAACAGGAGAGTCGAATCCAAGTAGGAGAATCGTTAACAGTTTAATAAATGTGTTAAAGCTATCTCCAGGTCTGAACCTTGCTTGGTCAGAGTGCACATCAAGGAAGCAGCTTTTGCTACGTCAAGGGCATAACAAAACAGGCGCAGTCTATGCTGAAGTGAAGTCAGCCAATCAGGAAGACACCCGAGGAAATATGTGGCACGATTGTTTCAGGGATGGCAACTTCAATAGTCATGGAGGAGCCTAGAAAGGAGAGTGAAAAAAATTGTTTATCTCCAAGTAACACTCCCAGTCGGATCTATTCTGCAGCCTGGAATGAAGAGCTTGTTGTATGAGGAACAGTTGAGGACTTTGTTCTGTACTTGTTGGAGTTTAGAACGATGAGGGGGGATCTTATTGAAACTTACAGGATACTGCGAGGCCTGGATAGAGTAGACATGGAGAGGATGTTTCCACTTGTAGGAGAAACTAGAATCCGAGGGCTCCGCCTCAGACTAAAGGGACGCTCCTTTAAAACAGAGATGAGGAGGGATTTCTTCAGCCAGAGGGTGGTGAATCTGTGGAACTCTTTGCCGCAGAAGGCTCTGGAGGCCAAATAACTAAGTGTCTTTAAGACAGAGGTAGATAGGTTCTTGATTTATAAGGCGATCTGGAGTTATGGGGAGAAGGCAGGAGAATGGGGATGAGAAACATATCAGCCATGATTGAATGGCGGAGAAGACTCGATGGGCCGAGTGGCCTAATTCTGCTCCTGTGTCTTATGGTTTTGGCTCCTACCTGGGCTGACTTTTATTGTACTGAATTAATTAGCTCATACTCCATAATTAATTGTGTCGTCCTCATGGGGATTATAACAGCACCCAGGGTTCTATCTTTATAGTCCGTCATTGTGTTTGCTTTTTCGGTGGGTTACCATCTGATCGGCTGTGTTTTAATTTGCGTGAATATTTCTGTGCTCTTTCGTGACTAGAATGCTGGTGGAGTACAATGCCTTATTATTTCTTCATGCGCCTTGTGAGGATTTATCAAAAAGAATCAAAGCAACTTCTTCAAATCACCATGGCGGACACTTCAAAAGACAACTCCAAACTGCACGCTACATTAAAAATTTTACAAGCACTGTACAAGGTAGGTATGAGTTACCCTCATTACTCTGGACCTCTATTTTGAGCGTCTCTTCACCTTGTTCCACCTCTGGCTGGCTTGTGGCCATGTGGCCACAGTCAGGAACCTCTAGCTTCTTGCTAGCTCACTCCTCAACCTTCAAATAACTCCTGAAACGATGCGGGCGCGATTCAACCAAAACATTTCTAAGTGTAATTTTGGGCGGGTTTGGCAGGGTGTTTGTCACTGGCTTTTGGAACTATAAATCCAGAGTTATCTGTTCCTGACAAGCAAGCTGCACTTACCATGGGCGAAATTCTCCGACCCCCAGCAGGGTCGGAGAATCGCCTGGGGCCGCCGAAAATCCCGCCCCCGCCGTGGCAGAGATTCTCCCGATCGGAGAGGCCCCTGCGGTGATTCTCCAGCACGGATGGGCCTAAGTCCCGCCGCTGGGAGGCTTCTCCCGCCGCCGAGGTTTGAACCACCTCTGGAACGGCGGGATCAGCGGCGCGAGCGGGCCCCGGGGTCCTGGGGGGGGGGGGGGGGCGGGGGGGCGATCGAACCCCGGGGGGGGTGCCCCCACGGTGGCCTGGCCCGCGATCGGGGCCCCCTGCTCAGACTCCGGGCCAGTGCCCTGGGTGCACTATTTTCCTCCGCGGCCGCCACGGCCTCCGCCATGGCGGAAGCGGAAGAGAACCCCACATCGCGCATGCGCCGGCAGTGACGTCAGCGGCCAGTTGCCGCTAACGTCACTGCCGGCGCATGCGCCGACCGGCGAAAGCCTTTCGGCCAGCCCCGCTGCCGGGGGCGCCGGTTTTTTGCGCCAGTCTTCTGGTCTCAACCGCTCCGGCGCTGGGCTGGCCCCCAAAGGTGCGGAGAATTCCCCACCTTTGGGGAGGCCCGACCCCTGAGTGGTTGGCACTACTCCCCTACTCGGGCACCCTCCGTCACGCCGGGTAGGGGAGAATCCTGCCCCATATGTCGGCTGGAATTCTACGGGATTCTCTTTTCCCGCCGCCAGCGCACCCCCGCCCGTGGGCTTCCAGCCAGCGTGGGGTGTCTCCAATGGGAAACCCCATTGTCAAGCGGCAGGAGCTGAGAATCCCGCTGTCAGAATATCCACTCATGTATATAATGAGATGCAGACAGGCAGTGATTGATACATAGGATGACCAGTGAGCACACAGAACACAGCAGCCAATCACCAGACAGGACACTACCACTATAAAGCCAGAGGGCACTAGTTTTCTCGCTCTCTCGGGACCCAGCTACTGAGACAGTCAGAGTCCACGAGCTAGCAAGTGCAAACACCATGCGGTAGCTAGTACGTCTGGTCAGGCTACTACAAGGTCACCAGTCAGATCAGTATTGTGTCGACCTACAGCTGAATATGTATAGCGCTTCGATAGTTGAATAAAACAGTGTTGGATCTTCTCCAGTGTCAGACGTCTGTTTCTAACTTCCCTGCATCGAGTGCAGTCCACATCGAACCAACCTGCCTAACACATCGCCCGCTGCCAATGAACGGGGCGCCTCCGAGACACACGGGGCTGGGGGAACGGAGAATGGTGCCCGTCATGTCTGAAATGACACCCAAAGTATTAATTTCTGTTTAATCCTATCCTGGCAGGTGAACTTGAGCAGACATCAGAAGATTTCAGAGTTAAATTTCCGCATTCCTGTGATGGAAATTTTTAAAAGCTCTTTAATGGTAAGTGGACAAATATTTCTATAAAAGGCTGAGCTACAAACGATCCCAGGGCTCTCTGTTTTTCTGACGTTCATGTTACAGAGTGGATCTCCCATGTCACATTCTTGTTACATTCCTGCAACTTCAGCCGCAGCCTGCCTTAAGGGCCGGCAAATAGATTTTTGAGTTTTTCTGCTGCTGCCTAAGATTGGATTAGATTGGATTTGATTTATTGTCATGTATAGCGAGGTGCAGTGAAAAGTATTATTCAGGCAGATCGTTCCATACATGAAAAAACATAGGGCCTGCATAAATACGCAATGTAAATACGTAGGCACAGGCATTGGGTGAAACATACGGAGTGTAGTACTACTCAGTAGAGAAGGTGTGTGGAGAGAGCAGTTCAGTCCATAAGAGGGTCATTCAGGAGTCTGGGAACAGCGGGGAAGAAGCTGGGCGGGATTCTCCATCGGCAGGATCTTCCATTTCACCGGCAGCGCACTCACGCCCGTGGATTTCCCGACGGCGTGGGGGCGGCCACATTGGGAAACCCCATTGGCCGGCTGCCGGGTCGGATTATTTATGATTATTCATAAATGTTTCGCAACAGTTCCAATCGGAGAGAGTGCTGCTTCACATTTAATCTAATCCTACAAATCATTGTTCAATACATCATTAAAGAAAGATAGAATTAGAAACATTTACAGCCCAGAAGGAAGACATTCGGCCCATCACACTTGTGCTGGTTTATTGGAAGGGAGATAAGAATTAGTCCCTGTTCTTGGACCTGCAAATTTTCCCTTTACAAGTACTTAACCAATTCCTTTCCCAAAGTTACTATTGAATCTGGCTCATCACGCTCTCAGACAGAACATTCCAGATCAATACAACTTGCTACACAAAAATTATTCTCCTTCCCAACCTGTTCCTTTGTCAGTTACAATAAAAAGTTACACCGTTCAGCTTCAATGCTGATTAGGGCCCGAATCTTCGCTCCCGAGTCAGGTTGCGCAGCCACGGGAGATTTTCCGACTCCGCAAACCTGACTCGGGATAAATTCCCGGGATGTCCACATTTTCACACCAGGATGGTAGGTGTCAACTGGAGTCTGGCCCATCACCCTCGGGAACTGTGGTAATCAGGTGGGGGCAGTGAGGGGGTCGGTGTCAATGTGGGCTACAAAACTCGACCAGGCTTCCAAGCGAGGTCCAGGAAGGAGCGCTTGCTCCGAAGCAGGAAGTGGATGGGTGGTTTGCAGTTGCTCAGTAGGAGACTGCAGTCGACAGTGAGGTGAACCATATCAACTGTCCAAGTGCTGTGCTGATACGGCAAGAGATGGCCGATCATGAACTTTCCCTGTGAAAATATAGTCATTGCTGCTGACATTCATTTTATAGTGAAGGCGGTCCCTGTACTAAAGCCTCATAAGACACAGACATCGGAATAGCAGCACCTTGGCATTATCAACTGCTAATGATACTCTGTGTTGATTAAAATTAGTACAATGTCTCCGTGAATGACTGATGCACATTTCACCTGCCACATACTCTCTTTCCAACCATCTCTCAGGGTGGGGCAATGAAATGAAGCCTTGACCAGGATCCTCACAGCTACATGCTCTCTTGGCAACACAGTCTCACTCAGAGGTCTAGCAGGGTAGTGTTCCGTCAGGATATAACATGTCATCTGGGAGTGACCGGAACAAATGTCAGGCTACCCCCATCACCATGACAACATGAGGCATTGATGAGATAATCTGCTTAGTGCAGGCAAACAGATATATGTTTCAGAGACCATTCATAGCTGAATGGTCGTCTTTTCCCAATTCTCATGCCAAAATGCGCCAAAGAAGAGACAGCGGAGAGGGAGGGGTTGTGCCCTGGTTCAGTGACCAAGACCTCCAGAACCTGATGGAGCAGGTACAGAGATGGTGGTCCCATTTATATATGTTGGCCGGCGCATCCTGCTCACTCGGGTGGAATATCCCTTTCAAGGCCCCAACCTTGAACGCCCCTGTGTGTCAGCCACCACACCTGCCTTTGCTTTTCTTTAGGGTTGCGACACTTGCTCAGAAATGATGAAGGTTACTGAAAATATACATGAGGTCTCCAGAGCAGGTTTAAAGCTTTCCTTCAAAAGTGTAAAGCCCTCTAGTCGTGTTCCACAACTCTCAACAACAAAAATGGCTTCTGAGTGAAGGCAGCTGCACTGTTAAATGTGCCGCTGTCTTTGGGAAAAGCACATGTGTGAACCCCACCCCAACTCTGCCCCCCCACCCCCCGCATCTCACACCTTCCCACCCCCACCCATCATCCCCCTCACGCCCACCTGGTGGAACTGGCGTGTGTTGGGTTTGTAGACAGGACTTCTGGATTCAGGGGTCTGCCGCCATTTTGGATAAGGCGCTGAACCCTTCTGACTGCGTACAAATCCGGGCCTAGATATTGGTGGAAACACCTCAGGTGACCTTACGACGCGGAGAAAGTAGGAATTGAAACCAAGACTCCAGGTTATGTCATGATAAAACATGTCTTTTTTTTAGTACTGGTGCCTTTTCTAATATGTCCATTGCACTTTGAGGAGAATCTTCTTTGAGGAAAGGGTGTTGGTTACATTGGAAAGAGGAACGTTACAGCTTATTTCGAAGGCCAAAGAACAACATCAAAAGCATCTTTCATGTTCAGATTTTCAATGCCCTGAATTTGATTTAATATTTGCTGATATCAATCACGAAGCAAAGTATTTGTAAACTGATGCGCACTGTTACTTATTCTCATGTTATTATTTTCAGGCATGTGCAGTGAAGCTGTTTCCCATCAACCCCCAAACTATATTTAATGAGGTACATTTTAAATAAGTACAATGCAATGTGAATTTGAGCAGAAAGTGAATGGAGATAGAAATTCAAAAACATGTTGTACAAAATGTTTACTTTATTCGTTGAGCATTGCTGAGAAAAGAGACACACTGTTGAAGCTTTTCATCTCACACTCATCGGAACACTTTCACAAGAATGCCAAATACCATGGGCAGCAAGGTAGCACAGGCACGATTCTCGCTTGGATCACTGTCAGTGCAGAGTCTGCACGTTCTCCCCGTGCCTGCGTACGTTTCCTCCAGGTCCTCCGGTATCCTCCCACAAGTCCCGAAAACGTGCTTGTTAGGTGAATTGGACATTCTGAATTCTGCCTCTGTGTACCCGAACAGGCGCCGGAGTGCGGCGACTCGGGCTTTTCACAGTAACTTCATTACAGTGTTAATATATGCCTCCTTGTGACAATAAAGATTATTTTAAAAATAGATATTAAAAAGGGTAGATATTCAAAGGGATCAACAATTTATACTGCATGAGAAATTATGATGATTGATTGGCAAGTGGACTTTGATTGGTCAAGACATTGCCATGAAGGATGCAGCAGAGACCAGTCACAACAAAGCTCTTGTTGAAATTCAAGAGGCAAGTAAACTCTGTTGGGTTGAGACATGTCATGGGGAATGAAAAGGGGAACAGTATCCGTCAATGTTTTACCTAATTGAAAATGTGCCTGGACACATTACTTTTGCCTGCAGAGGGCCCAGCCATGCATATTAATATATCTAAGTTCGAGCAAGTGAAAATGAGCGACACTGCAAGTCCAGCTGTTAATCTTAAATTGGTTGTTCGTGTTATTCTTAGTACACTCTGGATTGTTCAGTGGGTGCTGCTCAAACGGCCGTTCACAACAGGCCGACTACTACTCTACTGAAACAGCCCATGCTTGCAAAATTGAGAACATAGGGGGTTGATCGACCGGCCAGTTTGCACCCGAAAGGCGGCATGATGCGTCTGGTAAATGCCGGGAGATCCCTCTTCCAGGATCTACCCAGCTCGCCACACCTCGCGAGACCTAATCCCGAGGGGTCTCCCAGGGGTTCGGAGGCCCCCAGGTGCTTTCCCTCTGGGTGGGGTGGCACCCTGGCACTGAAGGTGCCATCTGCGCACCCTGGCACAGCCAACCTGGCACTCTGGTACTGGTATTCTGGCACTGCCACTTGTGTGCCAGCCTGGCACTGCCCAGATAGCACTGCCAGCTGGCAGGGGCACTACCTTGGTGCCAGGCTGGCATTTGTTCCACGCCAGGGATCGGGTCTGTGTGTGACTGCCTGTGTGAAGTAGGGTGTGGAGGGGCCCGAGGACCCTCTTATAGGTGATTTGGGGCTTTGGGGGTGGGGTTCGGGGTCATGTTGAGGGGTTTAAGAGATTGTAGCGCCCCCGATCTCTTCCTGCACTGAGGAGTTCCGGCAGACAGAACTCCGCAGTGTAGGAAATGGGACTAAATGTGGCCTTGGCAGGACATTCCCGCTGAGGCCCCGAATTACAACAGAGTCTCGATAGATAGCATGGTGTTTCTTGGCACTGCGAACACCGGGAAACACCCGTCTAAATGAGCTTGTCATGGCAATCGGTTGCAATTTGGTTCGATTTTGCCCACAGTGTGCAGAATTAGATATTATTCCAAAATTGGACGGCATTTACTGAACAACCCCAAGTGTCCAAACCAAAACCGTTGGGATAACTGTTCCCTGATTCATTCTCCATGGCAATGCCTTGACCAATCAGTGTCCACTTGCCAACCAATCAGCACCCTATTTCTCATGCAGTGTAAATTGTTGCCCCCTTGGAAGTTTGGTCATCTTGTGGCTCAGTCCTGATGAGTGTGAGATGAAAAGCCTCGGCAGCATGTCTCTTGGTGAGCAATATTCACGTTCTGTACTATCAAGCAAGTAGTTTAATCCTTATTCTTCTTCAGCGATCACTAGCTAACGAGTATGACTGTCCACCTAAGATATTCCGTGTTACTTATCATGGGGTTCTTTGGCCGATGAGCTGAATCCTACAGTCCCATCTCCGACTGCATACTTGGCATCAGTTTCCGGGAGGTGGGATTAGTCCTTGGACTCTAGATTGCTGGTGTTCCTTTCTCAGGCTCCTTTTCCGAATCTCCTCTTGCCTTGGGTATCCTCAAAGAATTGTGTCCCTTCAATCAGGAGGTTCCTCCAAGTAGATCTCTTCTGAACAAGAGTCTCCCAGGGATTGACGGCGATGTTACATTTCTTGAGGCAAGCCTTCAGGGTGTCTTTGAAGCGCTTCCTTTGTCCTCCTCTTGTTCGGGAGCCTTTCTTGAGCTGGGCGAGGAAGGTTTGCTTTGGCAGTCGGGACTCTGACAACCTAAGCACAAGGCCAACCCAGCGGAGTTGATTTCAGATGACCATGGCCTTGTTGCTGGTGCTCTTGGCTGGTTTAGCTCAGGGGCTGGTTTAGCACACTGAGCTAAATAGCTGGCTTTTAAAGCAGACCAAGGCAGGCCAGCAGCACGGTTCAATTCCCGTACCAGCCTCTCCGAACAGGCGCCGGAATGTGGCGACTAGGGGCTTTTCACAGTAACTTCATTGAAGCCTACTTGTGGCAATAAGTGATTTTCATTTCATTCCATTTCCTTCAAGGCCGCTGATATTAATACGCCTGTCCTCCCAGCTGATGCGGAGAACACGATAAATGAATGTGTTTCCCCCATTTACATCTTTTATTGTGTTTGAACCTCAAATTGGGTGCAGTCACCCGCCATGGGAGTGAAGCATGAGGTTTATTACTTCAAGGGCCAACCTTCATCAAAGATATGTTCAACAATTTTTTATTTTTGCCGGGAGTTAGGATGGGGAGTTAGATAAACTATGTGTGAATTTGTACTGTACAGCTGGTGAGCTGTAATGGATTGGCACTTTACATGGCATAGAACCATAGAAAAGTTACAGCACAAAAGGAAGCCATTCAGCCCATCTTGCCCATGCCAGCCAGAGGACACCCACGCGTCCTTTCTAATCCCGCCCTCCCGCACCTAGCCCATAGCCCTACACCTTACAGCACTTAAGGTGCAGATCCAGGTACTTTTTAAAGTTTAGGGTCTCTGCCTCCACCACTAAGGTTGGTGAGGGGGTGGGATCAGGGTTTGAGAGGCGATGGGGAGACAGGAGAATCTGTGGGGGGGGGGGGGGGGGGGGGGGCTGCCTCCAATGTGCCCAGGAGGCAGGTTAAGGAGGAACCTCTGCTACTGGTTTCATCCCAGAGGTGGCGGGATGAGGCCTGTAAATTGGCATTAATTGCTCAGGGGCCTCCCTTCGTCCGCTGCCAGAGAGGCTGCCCAATGCCACCCCAACCACTGGGTAAAATTGCAGCGGGAGCAAGGGAAGATGGGTGCACTATGACCCTTTGCCTTCAAACCCGTCAATGGGGGAGCATTAAATCCAGCCCACACTCCCTGGATTATTAGTCCAGTAACAAAATCACTCCACTGCCTAAAGTGAACTGACCCTATTTGATTTAAAAAATAGATAAACTGTGCATGCCAGTCCATGCTCCACTGCCAGATCTGTGACACACTATGTTCAGTCTGCAGTAAAGTCAAAAACTCGATGTGACGAAGAAATTAAAAAATTAAGTTAGAAATTAACAATGGGAATTGTTAACACAAGAATGTGAATTCAAACAAACAGAAGATTCATTCTTACCCATTCTTTGCTGACATTTGAATTATGCCCTCATGACCGCCCAGCTCCAGGATAGGATTCTTAATGGAATACTTCAATGAGGCAATGTGCGTCATTCGGGGAAGCCGATACATTAGTAGAAATGTAAATGAGACACGCACGTCCATGTCCTACTCATCCTACAGCAGATAGGAATCTGTGATGTTGATTTTGTGTTTTAATCACAGTTAATGGATGGCATTCCCATTCCAGAAGCTCAGGTTCAGCTGTACTTCTCAACACTTCGCCAAGTAGGTCATCCGTGTGGAATGTTTGGCTTTTTAACAATCATCACTTTGTCTTTTTTTTAATACATGGAAGGCTTCACGAATTTGCGTGTCATCCTTGCGCAGGGGCCATGCTAGTCTTCTCTGTATCGTTCCAATTTTAGTATATGAGCTGCCGAAGCTAGTACCACCATCACCTTGTCAATCGATTTTTCGCCCTGTACCGTGAAACTGTCCATGGGTCCAAGAGAAGTCAGGAGACCTGCTCTCAGCCCACAATAAAACCAGTTATAAGAGGGTAAAAGACTCCCTTTTTTTGTGTATCACGCACATTTTTCCCTTTGGGACACAGTGGGGAAGTGGTGGATGGCTTCCGGGTTGATTATCAGCCCGTGAACCTTCCTCCCGTGGCCAACAGGTGCTGGCATTGGACTTGATCCCAAAGGGTTCTGGTTCAGAGCTACCATTGCACCTCAAGACCTACCCTCTGTCTCTGATACATGGGGATGGATTTGGCCCAATGCTTGTTGCTCTCTCGCAGTGAGCCAGCTGAGAATTCTAACCTCACATGGTAAATTGAGTATGAGGACAAGGACGGATGCAAGAGACCTCGAGCTGGGTGTCTGTAATAACCTTCCTGAGGCCCATGGGGATACACTGATTGATCTACTCGTGGGGCTCGTGGAGTATGAGCCGCCCCATTGAGTGGGAGGAGGCCCACCTAGCTGGGACTCGTTAGATTTCTGTATAACCTTGGTTGTCCCACCAGGATTATACTGTGTATATAGTTTGCTGCCGACCTATGCGACCTTGATTAAATCCAATGTTCACCTTATCGCTTGGCTTCCTGGGTTATAATAGTGATAATGACCTGGAACTCACCGCCCATGAGGGTGTTGGAAACAGAGACAATCAGTGATTTCAATGACCCTTGTTTTCTCGCCCCTCTGAGTGGTAAGCTCACTGGTTAATCAATGAGCCACTTTCATCAACAGGGATGATCATTGAGAGGACTAATAATTTGGGGCAGCACAGTAGCATTGTGAATAGCACAATTACTTCACTCCTCCAGGGTCCCAGGTTCGATTCCCGGCTTGGGTCACTGTCTGTGCGGAGTCTGCACATCCTCCCCGTGTGTGCGTGGGTTTCCTCCGGGTGCTCCGGTTTCCTCCCACAGTCCAAAGATGTGCAGGTTAGGTGGATTGGCCATGAGAAATTGCCCTTAATGTCCAAAATTGCCCTGAGTGTTGGGTGGGGGTTACTGGGTTATGGGGACAGGGTGGAGGTGTTGACCTTGGGTAGGGTGCTGTTTCCAGGAGCTGGTGCAGACTCGATGGGCTGAATGGCCTCCTTCTGCACTGTAAATTCTATGATAATAGGGTTCTGATGGGATGATTTCAATACCTTGTGAGTTTGGTCAGAACACTGAAGGATATTTCCAAGGAGGGGTCTCACAACATGGTCACCATGGGCAAAAAATGCTGATGTCCAAATCAGATGTTTTTGGCCTTGGATGAAATTCTCCGTTTGAGAGACTAAGGACGGGATCCAACGGCCATCCATCGCTCACAGTCTCGCGAGACGTTGTGATTGAAATCCCGCCTATTGTGGGCAGAATCACTTTATAGCAAATCTGCATATTAGACAAGACAGCCAATCTCACTTTAATGTGCAGATTCCCGAGGGGTGGGAGGGATGTCCCTTGCCTCGGACACCTCGGGCGAGTGCCATTCAGCAGTGGTACCCAGAAACAGGGACCAGACGGCTAGTCACTCGTTGGGGGTCTCCCAGGGGATCGGAGGCCCCAGGTGCAAGCCCTCTGGGCAGGTGGTACCCTAGCACTGGCACTCTGACACTGCCAGCATGGCAGCCTGGCTGGGGCATTGGTGGTGCCAAGTTGTAATTCTTTGTGAGCTGGTTACTGGACTGGGAGTGCCCTGCGCTGGTATTGGGGGGAGGGGAGGGGGGGCATTAGGGCTTGGGGGGGGGGGGGGGGGTCAGGGGTTGTGTTAGGGGCCTCTCACCATACTGAGGATTTTTGGCAAGCCGAGTTTCTCAGTGTAGAAAACCCCTCGCCCTCTGCCTTGCATTCACCACTGAGGCCCTTATTAAGTGGGGTGCTCTTTCCAAGGGCCGGTGCAGACCCAATGGGCCAAATGGCCTCCTTCTGCACTGTAGATTCTATGATTCTGTGATTAACGCAAGTGGCGTTGTATATAATGTGTTTCTCGGTGTTGCCAGTTCCGGGAAACATGCAGCTAAAGATTTTCACAGTAATTTCATTGCAGCGTTAATGTAAGCCTACTTGTGACACTAATAAAGATTATTATTATTAGACGCACTCGCTATGCGACCAATCACACCCTAAGTGATGATGCCGTGACTGAATTGCGTGCGGTTCACGTTCCTGTTGGGGGCACTATTTGTGGAGCAATTCAGGACATGCTAATGGGCCGGCATTCTACTGGCGTGAATTCCGAGCAATTCCCGGCCCAGGGGGTGTTCTAACGATTGGGGCCGGAGTTAACACCAAAGAGCCTGGCAGCTGGAGCTGTTTTTAAACGCTCCACTCACCAAACACTCATTGCAGCCACCAAGATGGCTCAGCGAAGGCCTGTCCTCCGGGTTTGGGAGTCAGAGTTGGACCCACTGCTCCTTCCTCAGTGTGGGCCGCAGACTCAATCATGCCCTCCTGGGCACTGCCTGGGAGGTGGTGGCAGAGGCAGTCAGTGCTGCCAGTCTCACCAGGAGGAGACAGCTGATGATCCGGAGTGGTGGGGGGGTCACGGTGAGTCCTCTGCCCCCGAGAGGGGCAGAGAATCAATGAGGGTTCCGTAGGCCGCAGTGCAGGTGTCCTCTGGTTGGGGTGAGCTCTGCTGATCCCCTGCTTCCTCTGCAATGGGGCAGCGCATCTGAGGAGTGCCAACACCTGGGGCGCCCCTGATTGAGCTTGGCCCTTGATGATACAGCTGGGGTGTGAGGGTGTCCAGAGGGTCAGCCTGGGTGTGCTCCCAGACGACCAGCGGCTCCTTGAGCATTTAAAGGACACAGGCAGCATTCCGCAGTGTGAGCAACCAGGAGCCTGTAACTGGCACCAGAGGAGTGGGTTTAAAAGACAGACTGCAGCAATGTCGGTCTGAGCTGGGCCATCCCAATCCCGAGGGCGACACCCCAAGTCCACGGGCTCAGCACCAAGTCACTACCCATTACTCCCTCTCGCCCAGTCAGCCACCTCCCAAAAAGCTCGACAGTTCTCAATGAATTTATCAGTGTTTTCTTAGCCTCCCGTTTCCCCTCCAGAACCATGGCGCCCGGTCCACATTTGTAAATACTTGTAGCCATTCACACCCGCGAGACTTCCGCCTGACAGGAGGGGAGCATTGCGGAAGGGTGGAGCACGCTGTATCCAACCCGCTAATACCATTTAAATGCGTGTATATGCCGGTTCTGCATGCCGCATCCGGCGTTGGGTGCAAACCTCGGTATCGCCATCAGCGAGGGACCGGAGCATGGCGCCTGAATCGGCACCGGGCGCGGACCTCGATTTTGGCTGGACGTCCATTTCTCCACCCGATTACGGTACCCGCTTGCGGTATCGCGGGGCAGAGAATTTTCTCCCTCATCTCCGGAGATTTTCCAATCATCCTTCGGAGGAATTGCTGTCTATACATCAGCTGTTAGTGAAAATGTAATGTATGTGAAGCACTGAGATTCACACTGTCCCACATTCATGGATCAGCAATGAATTGGTTTAGTAAGATGTCATTGGGAAGACTTAAATGGAGGTAAACATTTCAGAGGGGAACCATTTGTAATTTTCTAAAAGTATATCTAAAACACCTGTAACTGTCATGAACATAAAGTATTTATTTCTGTCTTCCATAGATACAGCAGCAATTAATTCCATATCCTTGCATCTTTGATTTTGAAACAAAGGTAGAAGTATTGAATCTGGAAGCCAAGACACATCGAAATGTAAGTACTGTGTTGTGTTTTGTAGATGTGTAACCTAACAATTGAATGCCTGTATATAACGTGTGAACTGAGGTATATTTCAGCATAGTAGCATTTTAGTAGATTTAACACAGAGGGGAGATTTTTTTACATATATAAATTTAGTGTACCCAATTCATTTTTTTCAATTAAGGGGCAAATTAGCGTGGCCAATCCACCTAACCTGCACATCTTTGGGTTGTGGGGCCGAAACCCACACAAACACGGGGAGAATGCGCAAACTCCACATGGACAGTGACCCAGAGCCGGGATCGAACCTGGGACCTCGGCGCCGTGAGGCTGCAGTGCTAACCCACTGCGCCACCGTGCTGCCGCATAGAGGGGAAATGTATCGTGAATGGCAAAACTCTTAGGAATATAGCATCAGAGAGATCTGGGAGAACAGGTCCACGGATCTTTGAAAGTGGCCTTCATTGGACGGGGCATCAAGTATAAAAACTGGCAAGTCATGCTGCAGCTGTATAGAACCTTGGTACGGTCGCACTTGGAATATTGCGCACAATTCTGATTGCCACACTACCAGAAGGATGTGGAGGCTTTGGAGAGGGTGCAGAAGAGGTGTACCAGGATGTTGCCTGTCTGGAGGTTGTTAGCTATTCGGAGAGGCTGAATAGACACGGACTGTTTTCATTTGAAAGACGGAGGTTGAGGGGTGACCTGATAGAGGTCTACAAAATTATGAGGGGCATGGATAGAGTGAATGGGCAGGCACTCTTTCCCAGGGTGGAGGGGTCAGTCACCAGGGGGCATAGGTTTAAGGTCCGTGGGACAAAGTTTATAGATGTGCGAGGCAGGTTTTTTTACACAGAGGCTGGTGAGTGCCTGGAACGCGTTGCCAGGGGATGTTGTGGAAGCAGATACATTAACGGCGTTCAAAGGGCATCTCGACAAATACATGGTTAGGATGGGTATAGGGGGATACGGCACTAGGAAGTGTTGAGGGTTTTGGCCAAGGGTGGTATCATGACCGGTACAGGCTTGGAGGGCCGAAGGGCCTGTTCCTGTGCTGTACTGTTCTTTGTTCTAGTAGTATTTCACGCACTTTAGGCTGGTCGCCTTTCTGTAACTTACCAGATAGTTATGCCAAAAGTGAAGTTAGAATTAATGTTACGTTCAGACTCGAGGCAATGTTGTCGATTTTTCTCTGACTCCTTACTTTTGTGGGTGCTTTTGCAATCGGGATTAGTTTTCTAAGATGTGAAACAATTTGTTTCAGAAAATCTCTCAACCAGTACTGCGGCTGGCTGTGTCAAGGGATAGGATTGTTCAGGATGCGTTGTATGGCTTAAGATTGAACAGATCAGCAGACTATTTCGCTCCTCTTCAGGTACAAAACTGCTGCATTCAATTGTATGGTGAATTCCTTTTCACTTGTGAAATATTTTCTGAATCTCATCGTCAACTCACCGGGATTACATGAAAATAGTTTTTACATATTATTCAATGCCTTACATGTCGAGTCAATAGATGTTTTCCTGACCTTTCAGAAGTCTTTATTTTTGGCCAATATTTTGGCGAAATGTATGGTAATTTGGGAAATGCCATGTTGAGTTGGTTGTGCCAAGGTGATCTTTTGCATTGCGGACTAAGCCTTTACGCCAAGGGGCTCCCTTCACCAGCCGTATTCCACCTGTTGCAGGCTACGCTTCTTGGGGCTGAAGCAAGTTCGATCATAAACAAGATTCAAACAAGTTAGAACCAATGGCCTGGTCTGGTCCATGAGCGCTCCAGTCTAATTCACATACCGCCTACAGTACTCATCGCTCATGTGGTTAGCATGTGGTCGGAGGACCCATCGCCCCTCAGGTCCAAGTTATATAAGCTTAGAGCTTATTGAATCCCAGTTTGCAATGTTATGGAGGTCAACCACCTCTCTGTATATGCTGACTTTTATCTTTCTTAACTACCAGCTAATGGAAAGGTTATTACGCAGTTCTGTTACAGACAGAGGGGGTTTATTTTAAACACCAATGATTTTCTCCCCTCTTCACCCATGTGTAAACAGAAAGGTGTTTTTGACTTTTAGTTTCCCTCTTTAAAATAAGAATTATTGTTTTTTGTGAGTCCAGAATGCAAAGCCCAATCTACAAGAAAATGCCAGAGTCCCATAGACGTGCTCTCCCTTTGAGAGCTGACTGGTGGCAATTTAACTTGAGGGTCATAAAAATAGAACACCAGAGGGTATCGATAGACAAACCTTTCAAATATTTTTGAGCGTATTATTATTTTATTCTTGATGCTGCCATTCCAGGTCCAATTTGCAGGTGAAAGTTGTGTTGGACATGGGGTATCTCAGGAATTCTTCACGCTCTTTAGTCAGGAACTGCACAGCAATGGACAGATATTTAACTGCTCTAAATATTCTCAACTACTTTGGTTTCCCAGGAAGGTAAGGCTCATTATACTGCATGACCCTTAAAGGTGAGTGTCGGAAAATTCAAAAGACATAGCAGCTATATGTTTCCTCCCATTTTGTATATTTCGCACAGACAGGAGGTTGTGCTACAATATGGGAACCAGTACTCTAATGTCATGGTATTATTAACACTTAAGGTGCTCCATTGCTCCAGCCATTGTTCCTGTTACTAAGCTGAGCATCTTACTAGTTCCTGAGACCTTTGCCACATGTGATGGTCCCTCTTGCCCTTCTCCTGGTGACTAGGGATGGGCAATAAATACTAGGCTTGCCAGTAAATACCAGCCTCCCAAGAACAAATACTACAATTTAGAAGCGGCTAATATGCAAGGCTATTTCAGAACCAACCACATCGCTGTCGGTCTGGAGTCACGTGTAGACCAGATCAGGCAAGAATGGCAAATTTCCTTCCCTAAAGGGCAATTGACAATGGTTTAATGGTCTTCAATAGACATTTGATTCCAGATGTTCATTGGATTCAAAATCCACATTTGCCTTGAGTGGGGTTTGAACCTGGGTAGCCCTGGATTGCTAGTCCAGTATAATACCACTACTCCACTACCTCCCCAGCTTACAGCTGAAACTGATTCTGTGGGAGTGAAACATTATGAAGACTCTGCAAGGAAGGATTTCATGATGTTATTTTTTAAAATATACACAGGAACCAGAAAGGGCTGATGTATTTCAGCTGGTGGGAATTCTCTGCGGGCTTGCTGTGTCCAATGGTTTTATTTGCAACTTTCACTTCCCGCTGGCTTTGTACAAAAAGCTGCTCCACGTGCAGCCAACACTGGAAGATCTGAAGGAACTCTCACTGACAGGAAAAAAGTGAGTGAACTCAAAACATCTCCTCACACTTAAATCCACTAAATGATGTACCATTAATGTCGATCGTATCTGTAAAATTGACCTTTCACCCTTGGTGCAATGACCTGTGGAAAATGAGGCCTGTGCTACTTTTCAACAAAGAGTTGCGGCAAATTAGGCATAAAAATGGAGACTGCGAATATAAAGTTTGCAGTTTGTTTTGATGAACGCGTTCTGATCAATTGAAAGTGGCCAATTTGCAATTACCTACACGGTCCGATACAAAGCTTGGTTTGAAAATGGCAATGCTGGCGTCTCGGCGGCGCAGTGGTTAGCACTGCTGCCACACTGGCACCGAGGACCCAGGTTCGATCCTGGCCCCAGGTCGCTGTCCATGTGAAAATGGCAACGCAATGACAAATCTTACTGAAATAAAAAGAGAACAGGGTGGAAAATCTCAGCGGGCCCGTGGAGATGAAGAGTCATACAGAGTCGTAACGTTAACTCTTTCTCTAACTCCGTAGAGGCTGCCGGACCTGCTGAGATTATCCAACATTTTCTGTTATTTCAGATTTTCAGCATCCCCAGTGTCTTGTTTTTATTTAAGTGACAAATGGAACTGACCAGCTTTCAATTGCTGCATCTTTTTTCTTGGTAATGCAGCCTCCAGGATCTCCTTGACTGTAAGGATGAAGACATTGAAGACATTTACTGTCTACGATTTTCTGTAAGTTGACCACTGTGCTCACCTGACCCGGGTGGGGTCCTGGTGAGGTCAAGCAGTAGGCCCTCCTCACCCCTATTCCCCCCCCCCCCCTCCTCCCCCCCCGCCCCATACAGGGCAAAATCATTTAAGAGAAAAATGTATGCTGAAAGAGTCTAAATGAGTTGATTGGATTAATGTAAATTGTGTGACTAAATGAAAAGGTGAATGTGATGAAATTTGAACTTATTGCAGAATATGATTGTGAACTGTAGACAAACCAGGCGAAAAGTACACCCTGTAAACTCGTGGACTTTATATATGTTTGTAGGTACCCAGACAAACAGCTGATGGGGACACTATGTACCAGGAACTCATTCCTGGTGGTAGCGAAATCACAGTTCAAAAGCATAATAGGTAAATGATTTCTGTAAATATAAAGTGTTCAATCATAGTTGTATTAATTTGCTCTTTGACCAGATTTGCATTTACACAAATGTTCAATAAAATGTTGATATCTAGACCTGACCCTCATGTGTTATGGCTTCAAAGTTATGCCTTAATTAAGAATGGTTACATAAAATGCTGATACGGATTACATGCCACCCCTTGTCCTTGAAGGTTCTGTGGGATGGTTCAATTAGCTGGAGGAGGGGTGAGGGGGTATTCCCGAAGCTGAGGGGTGGGGGTCAAAAACAAGGGATGAAAGGAGTGAAAAAGAGAGACCGGGGCAGCTGGAGAAAATGGCGCCCCAGTCTACAAGAATCATAGAATTTACAGTGCAGAAGGAGACCATTCGGCCCATCGAGTTTGCACCGGCTCTTGGAAAGTGCACCCTACCCAAAGTCAACACCTCCACCCTACCCCCATAATCCAGTAACCCCACCCAACACGAAGGGCAATTTTGGACACTAAGGGCAATTTATCATGGCCAATCCACCGACACTGCACATCTTTGGACTGTGGGAGGAAACCGGAGCACCCGGAGGAAACCCACGCACACACGGGGAGGACGTGCAGACTCCGCACAGGCAGTGACCCAAGCCGGAATCGAACCTGGGACCCTGGAGCTGTGAAGCAATTGCGCTATCCACAATGCTGCCGTGCTGCCCTTTCCTGCTGGCGAGCTTCCTGCAGGTAACGATTTTTAACTGCGGCCTCAGGGCCTCAGCGGCGAGAAACTTGAGACCAGAGAAAACGGCAAAGTGTCGTTGAGTAGCTGAGTGCTTCTCAGCACTGCAACCACCGAGAACCATTCCGCTGCGAGCCCAAAACCAGACATAGATTTCCTTCCGGTTAAATCGCGCCCTGAAATTCTCATCTCTGTTGCCCAAAGCCAGTAATTCCTGACAGGCGAGCTGAAAGCACTTTGGAAAGGCATCCCAGCTGATCACCTTTCCCTGGCTGAGGTTAGCTACCTCAACTCATATCAGAGGGTTGACCTGGGACCTATCCAATCTGTAAGGATCCGAGGAGCTTTATTCAGAGTCTGGTCATATGTCAACTGTTTGATGGGCAGAATATCTGAAATTTTCTCCGTTCATGGGAGCAGTGAGAGAGACTCCTCATCAACAGGGCAAATTTGAAACTTTACCTTCAACACTAACTATGTTGCATAGGAGTTGTGTTTTTAGTATAATACACTCAGGATATAGGAGTTACCAACGAGGATTTAAAAAAAAAAATTTAGAGTACCCAATTATTTTTTCCAATTAAGGGGCAATTTAGCGTGGCCAATCCACCTACACTGCACACCTTTGGGTTGTGGGGGTGAAACCCACATAGACACGGGGAGAATGTGCAAACTCCACACGGACAGTGACCCAGGGCCGGGATTCGAACCCGGGTCCTCAGCGCCGTAGGTGCAGCTACAGAAATAACTGTTTTAGCCCAAACATTTTGCATACATTCACTACAAGGAAAAGTACCTCAAGCATCTAGCTGTTCATGGATGTCTTCTTCTCATCAATAAGAAGTCTTACACCACCAGGTTAAAGTCCAACAGGTTTGTTTTGAATCACTAGCTTTCGGAGCGCAGCTCCTTCCTCCTCTGAGCAAACCCGTTGGGCTTTAACCTGGTGTTGTAAGACTTCTTGCTGTGCCCACCCCAGTCCAACGCCGATATCTCCACATCATGGCTATCTTCTCATCAAGTCATCAGTATTCGTACAGGAATAGTACCATCACTATCCTGCTTTGATCGAATGTTTGATCGACTGAATATGTTATCACCTGCAGGCCAACCCAATTGCGCAGGAAGCTATCAATAGAATTGATACAACACGCAGATTAAATGGAGATTGGCTTGCATTTCCTTGCGTTAAGATGGTTGAAGTGATTGAACAGCTGCGGAGTGTATATTATGCATTTTCTAAACCCAAGTTCTTTTTAAATAGGAAACAGTACGTTGATGCTTATGTGGATTATAAACTTAACACGTCCGTGAAGAATCAATTTGAAGCCTTTTCCCAAGGTTTCAGGAGCAGTTTGTCAGTGCCGTTTGTGAATATATTCCATCCTGAAGAACTGAGGGCTGTTATCCATGGAAACACCGATTATGAGTGGGAGCTGCTGGAAAAGGTTTGGTGGCTGTGTTGTATATTTACCTCTCAACGTCCTTGACAATTTCTACCTTTCCTGTACAGGCTGCCAATGCAGTGTCACAGTTCATTAAACATTAATCCATAAATCCCAACCACATTAAACCTTTATCAAAATCCCAAAGGGCAATTTTTAAGCAAGGCCATCGAGTGGGATTTCAACCTGCTACCCAATTTCAGTGGAAAGTACGGTGGGGTGGGGGTGGAATAGGAGCAAGGCAGTCAGCTCGTCAACTTGGCTTCCGCCGTTTCATGAGATTGTGGTTCACCTGTATGTCTAGTTTGCTCCGCTATTTCACTAGGGTGATCCTGAACTAGAACAGGATGGACATCCTGTCAGCGAGTTTGGCTAGTGCTGTTGGGCGGGGGCGGAGGTTAAAACTAATTTGGCAGGGGGGATGGGATACGGAGAGGAGGTAGAGTAGGGGGTGATGCACAGCCAAATATAGAAGAAA
Organism: Scyliorhinus canicula; assembly: GCF_902713615.1. Taxonomy (NCBI): domain Eukaryota; kingdom Metazoa; phylum Chordata; class Chondrichthyes; order Carcharhiniformes; family Scyliorhinidae; genus Scyliorhinus; species Scyliorhinus canicula. The sequence goes on along the minus strand of NC_052148.1, from coordinate 262,838,739 downwards.
ATCCAAGTCAGTCTGGAAGATAGAGAGATTATAGACACGTTAAGGCACAAGGGAGTAGTATGGCATTTGTTTTAATGCAAAGAGCCTTGTGGGTAAAGCAGGTGAGTTGAGGGTGTTGGTTAACACGCAGGAATATGAAAATATTGCTGCCACAGAGACATGGGCAAGGGAGGGACAGGACTGGCAGCTCAATATTGCCGGGATATTGAATCTTTAAGCATTACCGGGGGCCGGGGGTGGGGGGTAGGATGTAAAAGTGGAGCCGCAATATTGATCAAGGAGTCAATTACTGAAGTAAAGAAGAAAGTTCCTCAAATAAGGCTATGTGGGTAGAACTTACAAACAAAAAGGGGGCAATCACATTGGGGACCTATAGAACACGCCAATAAACAGTCAGGGAGAGATAGAAGGGCAGATATGTCTGCCAATCTCAGAAATTTTAAAATAATAAGGTAATAATAGGAGGAGATTTCAACTTCCCCAATATTAATTAGGATAGTCAAAGTGTGAAAGGCTTACAGGGGGCACAGTTCTTAAAAATACATCCGGAAGAGCTTTTTATACCGGTCCGTAGAAAGTCCTACAAGAGAGCCAGGCAAGTGGTAGAGGTTTCAGTGAGGGAGCATTTTAACGCAGTAGGATTTAAGTAGTTATGAAAAGGGACAGTAGAAATCAGGGAGGTCTCCAAAGCAACCCCCAAGGCCCCCACCCCCTCCCCCAGCCCAAACACACTATGGGAGGGAGGCAGGGCCCCCAACACTCACCCCCCCCCCACCCCAATACCCAGGTAGGCCCCCAGCCCACCCCCCAAATACCCATGCAGGACTCCCCCATCCAATCATGTAAACACAAAAAATGCCAGCTTGGCACCCTGGCAGTGCCCATGCCAGCTGGCATGCCACCTAGGCACCCCGGTAATGCTTAAAGATTCAACCACGTTCTTGGCGGGGGCCTACTTCTTCGACGCCAGCCCGCTCTGTGGGTCCACCATGTCGTGCGGTGCCGACGCCGCAGGTGGCCACCGCGTGCACGCGCAGACCCGCAGCCGGAAGCGCAGGGCCCCGTAGCGGCAGCCGGAGCTGCGTGGAGCACTCCGGGGTCCTGCAAACCCTCTTAAAAACGGAGAATCACCCCGTGGAGTGATTCGCGCCCGTTTTCGTGCGGGCGTGGGGACATTATTGGAGAATCCCGCCCATGATCTGTCAGTCATCGCTAGATGTTTATAAACATCGCGGTTAGTTTCACAGCAGGATACTTGAGATCTGTTCAAGCATGGGGGGGGGGTGGGTGGCCTCTAGTCATGCATGGATTCTGCTCCAGGGGGTGGGGGGAAGAGGGTGGCCCACCAATTCCCATGGTTAGGGAGGGGGGGTGTGTTGACCCAGCAATTCCTGTGGAGGATGAGACATGATTTGCATTGCGGGGAGGAGGAGGCTTCTGCTGCAGCTGCCGGACCTCGCTATAAATGGCAGCCCGGGAGCGAAATTCGCAACAGAATGCCTTGCGATCCCCACCAAGCATAAATTTACATGGCAAGGGACACTGAATCGCTCCCAGTGCCAGCATGAAACAAGCAATCCAGCTCCGACGGGAGAATAGAATCCAGCCTCACAATAAACGGTGGGACCCTAGGAAGGATCAGAGCAACCTTGCTGTGCATGTTCTTTGATTTCTGACAACAGCGGGACAGGTAGATAACGTGGGGCGAGAGGCAAACGGGATCCTTGCCTTCATTAGCCAAGGCACAGAATATAAGAGCAGGTAGGTTCTGATGGAGCCGTATTAAACATTCATCGGGCCACAGCTGGAGTACTGTGGGCAGTTCTGGTCACCACACTATAGGAAGGAAGTGACTGCACTAGAGAGGGTGCAGAGGAGATTCACCAGGATGTTGCTTGGGCTGGAGTAGCACAGTGGTTAGCACTGCTGCTTCACAGCTCCAGTGTCCCAGGTTAGATTCCCAGCTTGGGTCACTGTCTGTGTGGAGTCTGCACGTTCTCCCCGTGTGTGCGTGGGTTTCCCCTGGGTGCTCCGGTTTTCTCCCACAAGTCCAAAGATGTGCAGGTTAGGCGGATTGGCCATGCTAAATTGCACTCAGGTTAGGTGGGGTTGCTGGGTTATGGGATAGGCTGGAGGTGTGGGCTTAAGTCAGGTGCTCTTTCAAAGGGCCAGTGCAGACTCGATGGGCCGAATGGCCACCTTCTACACTGTAAATTCTATGATTCTGTACTTAACTTCAATTGTTAGAATGAAATGAAAATAGCTTATGGTCACAAGTAGGCTTCAAATGAAGTTACTGTGAAAAGCCCCTAGTCGCCACATTCCGGCACCTGTTCGGGGAGGCTGGTACGGGAATTGAACCTGTAGTGCTGGCCTGCCTTGGTCTGCTTTCAAAGCCAGCGATTTAGCCTTGTGCTAAACCAGCCCCGTATTAGCTGTAGCATGTCACTGGCATTGTGGCAGGACAGAAACCTGACTGGAGGGATTCAAGTGTAGAGTTCCAAGAAAAGCTGGAACGGATTTGAGAGGCACCCTGTCAATACCGCAAATTGATCAACTCTCAAATATCAAATCCCAAAGAAATACAAACCAATCTATGTTTTATATACACAGAATGCACAATACAATGGATATACACAGGCTGACATAACAGTCAGGAATTTTTGGAAAGTCTTTGAAAGCTTAAAAGAAAAGGAGAAAAAGCGGTTTCTTGGTAAGTACTTGTGAGGCATTTTATTTGTTGAAAATGAGATTATTCATATAGCCATCCAGGATCTTAAGATGGCAAGGGGGTGGCACAGGAGGCAGCACGGTGGTACAGGGGGCAGCATGGTGGCACAGTGGTTAGCATTGTCTCACGGCACCAGGGACCCAGGTTCAATTCTGGCCTTGGTGACTGGCTGTGTGGAGTTTGCACGTTCTCCCTGTGTTTGCGTGGGTTTCCTCCGGGTGCTCCGGTTTCCTCCTACAGTCTAAACATCACTTTTTCCAGGGCCACTAAACTCCAACGCCACCCCGAGGCACAGGGTGTGGAAGCTGACCTCCATCCCAAGACCCGTCTGCAAGCAATCAGTGAGGCGAAGGCTAAGACATCGGCCCCCGCACCCATCTGAATCTCTGGCCGGTCCGACACCCCGAATATGACGTCTACATGCAGAACCCCCCGAAATGATACTGAAACCTGCCCTCCAAAACTTTCAAAATATATGCAGATGATTTGCGGGGCCCCTCCCACATCACCCACAGACATCCTCCACCCCCTCGAACAGCCGGCTCATTCTTGATTTTGTTAGGTGTGCCTTGTGCACCACCTTCAGCTGTATCAGTCCCGACCTCGTGCACAAAATCGAGGCATTTACCCTCCACAGCACCTCACACCACAATCCCTCCTACTGCGACGCCCCCATCTCTCCTTCCCACTTCGCCTTACCCCGTTCCATGGACAGCCCATCTGCCTCCAAAATCCTCCCGTAAATCTCCGAGACCCCCCCCCCCCCCCCACTCTCCAACCTCTCAATCTGACAGCATAACCTCCAACAAGAAGGAGGCAGGCACAATCGGGGTGTTCGGGAAGCCCTTCCTCACAAGGTCCCGCACCTACATTTCCTGAAACTTTTGCCCGCACCAGCCCAAACTTCTTGCCCAACTCCTCCAGACTCACAAATCGCTTCCCAGAAACAGATCCTTCATTTCCTTGATTCCCGCTCTCTTCCCATTCCTAGAACCTTGCATCCATCCTCTCTGGTTTGAACCCATGATTCCCCCTAATCGGCATTCCCCCCTGACCCAGCTCCCAAATGCTGAAACAGCCTCCAGATCTTCAGTGGGGCCACCACCACTCAACTCACCAAATACTTCCCTGGAGCCATTGGGAGTGGCACCGTTGCCAGCGTCCGCAGCCTCATCCCCCTGCAAGAGCCCGCCTGCATCTTGACCCACAAAGCCCCCACCTCCCTATTCCATCCCTGAATGTTCTCTGCATTTTCCGCTGAATAGTAATGCATCAAATTTGGGAGGCCTCCCCCCAACCCGCCAGCCTGCTGTCTCTCTTCCTAATCCTAGCCACATTCACCACTCAAATAAACAAAGAGATCAGTCTGTCCACCCCCCTAAAATCAACCTTGGGCAAAAAGATCGGCAGGCACTGAAACAAGAACAAGGGGCGGGATTCTCTGACCCCGGGCTGGGTAACCAGAGAATTGGCGCCAGGCTCGGTCGGCGCGGCGCTGGTCAAGCGGTCCCCTCAGCGATTCTCCGCGCGGGATGGGCTGAGAGGCGGCCAAGATAGCCCGAGTCCCGCCGGCGCCATTCACATGTGGTCTTACCCGGCGGGACCTCGGCGTCCATCCTGCGGGGGGGGGGTCGGCCTGATTGGGCGGGGCGATCCGACCCCGGGGGGGGGGGGGGGGCTCCACCCTGGCCTGGCCCGCGATCGGGGCCTACCGATCGGCGGGCCGGCCTCTCCTGGTGGGGCCACTTTTACTCCACCCCGGCCCCTTGTAGCTCTCCGCCATGTTGCGTCAGGGCCGGCTCGGAGAAGGAAGCTCGCGCGCATGCACGAGTTCACGTCAGTAGCAGCGCGCATGCGCGAATTCGCACCGGTCGCAGCGCGCATGCGCAGACCCGTGGCACCCGTTTGACAGCGATATCAGCAGCTGGAGCTGCGTGAGTCACTCCAATGCCGTGCTGAGCCCCTGTAGGGCTCAGGATCGCTGCTCCTGGGGGCCTCTTGACTCGTTTTCCGACGGCGTCAACACTTAGCCGCAGGATCAGAGAATCCCGCCCAAGAATCGTGGCAAGACATTAACCTTTACTGCCTGTAGCCGGCCTGCCAGCGACCGAGGGAGATAGTCCCACCTCAGCAAGTCAGCCTTCACCCCACCCCACCAAGCTAATGAAATTGAACTTCCAGGGCAGCACGGTGGCGCAGTGGTTAACACTGCTGCCTCAGGGCGCCGAGGATCCGGGTTCAGTCCCGACACTGGGACACTGTCCGTGTGGAGTTTGCACATTCTCCCTGTGTCTGCGTGGGTTTCGCCCCCACAACCCAAAAATGTGTAGGTTAGGTGGATTGGCCACGCTAAATTGCCCCTTCATTGGAAAAAATTAATTGGGTACTCTAAAATTTTTTTAAATATATTGAACTTCCCGGAGATCTTCCCAGGCCCGGGGCACCTGCACCCCCAGATACCTAAAGTGAGTGTCTGCCAGACAGAATGGGAGCACCCCCACCCAGCTCCTACTCCCAACGGGGACACCACAAAGCACTCACTTATTCCTAAATTTAATTTGTAGCCCGAAAACTTCCAAATCTCTGAAGAAACCCCATTATGCTCCCCCCTGAAGAGCTTGGCTCTGAAATATACAGCAACAAGTCATTCACATAGAAGAACACCCTGTGTTCCACCCCCCTCCCTTCACTATCCCCTTCCACAACCCCAAGCTCCTCAGCGCAATGGCTAAGGGCTCTGTAGCCAAGGCAAACAGAAGGGGGGGGGGGGGGGGGTAGAAGATCTACCCACCATATTGGAGCACCCAGAAGCAGACTATGAAAGTCTACAAAGCTCACATAATCAACAAGAAGATAATGTAAGTCTACCCACTGTATGTGAAAACAGTGACAAAATGCAGGATGTGCAGGATCACAGCGAGACTGACAGATCTCAACTCGTCTGTACAGAAGCACTCAACAATCAGAGTTGGGCTACTCATGAATCCAAGTGAGACCACGTCAATTGAAAGCTCATCCACTCTAAACTACGCACAAGAAAATGAAATCTTGAAGATTTTGACTCCTGAAGAGGAGCACCAAGAAACCAAAGATGTATCAAATGAACCAGAAATGACTCCAGAAGAGGAGCACCAAGGAAGCAAAGAAGAGGAATCAAATCCACCACAAACGACTGATGTCACCAAGACCAATGCAACATCAAATCATTCTCACAACCCTCAAGAAGAAACACTCAATGAAACAGCAGATACCACAGGGGACACCAATAACTTGGAGAATGACTCAAATTATCCACACGGAGCAGTCATTGAGCCCAACAATAACAATAAAAACCACAAAAAGCACAACAGAAACAAGAACAATGACAGCAACAACAAAAACAAGAAGGACAACAAGAACAACAACAAAAGCTACAAGCGCAACGACAAGAACAACAACGACAACATCAACAACGACAACATCAATCACGACAAAAACAACAAGAACAACAACGAAAACAACAAAGATAGAAACAACAACAATGAAACAACGACCTATACGACATGGTACAACTCTGCACATGAAAGACAATGCAACATTACACTCCAAAACAATGACAAGAGTACAAACATACCATGGCATGACGAAGAATCTCATTAATTCACATTTGCTTCGGAACAAACAAGCACACAGCCTTCAAGGCAGATGACACACTAAATCGATACCACAAGCACAGAAAAAAGTCCACGTCAGTCAACATCAGTGGTTTGACCATTCAAACGCTTCGTGATGACTTGTTGGTTACTTAAAACACAAGATCACTGACAACATTCACAAAGAAGCTACAATATCAATATCACCACGTCAACAACAAAAAAAACTCAACCGAACAAATTCATAAAGTTTGGACTCATAAATGTTTTTATTAAGATTGACTCATAAATATTAATTGGCTTTGTATAATAACCAATATCATCACAACTTATACAGATATACATAATCATAATTAATCTAACTGTTTTGTACAATTTCCTTTGACACTGTACAGAAAATATGTAAAAGAAAAAAGGGGGGATGTAGTGATATGCATATCTGTGTATTTACACAAAGGGTCAATGTAAATGCGATACAGCTGAGCAATCACTAGAGGGAGCATGGGAGATGTATAAATACAGACAGACAGGAAGTCACGGGACTCTTCACAGGAACAGCAGCGGGTGAGCAGGACACAGAGAGGCAGCTCAGATGCAACATAGTATAAGTGCTGGAGAGAGAATGAACTCACAATAAAGCATCTACTTCAACTGTAAGACTACGAGCTTTATTCAGACACAAGGAATAACACAGGGGGGACATAGAGCACCCCTGCCTCGTGCCCCGGTGCAATGCAAAGTACCCTGAATTCATACTTTTCGTTCGCACGCTTGCCATCTTGCTCCTCATATAACAGCTGCACCCTCGCCACAATCCCAAATTTCTCCAACACCACTATCAAATGACTCCACTCCACCCGATCAAATGCCCTCTCCGCATCCAACGCCACCTCCGTCTCCCTTCCCCTCTGCCAGAAAAACCACGACATTACAGCCTCCTCACGTTACATAGGTCTTTTCAAAGTTACCATTGAGTCTCTCTTTCAGCCACTACTTCCCAGATCGCAACAACCCGTTACATGAAATAATTCTCATCTTCCCACTGGGGTCTTTTGCCAGCTTTTTAAAGGGGAGCTAAAAGTTGAGACCAATTGCAGAGTCAGGAAGGGCCGTTAAAGCAGTCTCCCAAAAAGTACAAGTGGCTCCTGGTTCGGGGACCCCGGACAGGGCGAGGGTCTGGGGCCAATGAAAAGTGCAGCAATCTATTTTGTAGTACGTTGTCTGGGCGAGCTGCTGACATGGGACTCCACAGGGCATCAGCTATCGTTCGTTTTGGTGGAAAGTAGCAGGGACAGACTTGGGCATCAAAACATTATTTTTTTCCCTTATAAAGGGAACAAACCTGTCCCCAGTCCTGAACATGATTTAATTTCAATGACTATTTTCTCTTCGTTCTCAGCCTTTCTGTCAGGAAGTGAAAGAATCCCAGCCGGAGGGATTCGGGGTTTTCGGATTATGATTTTGAATACCAACAGCGATGAACCAGATTCCTTCTATCCTGTTGCTTACACCTGTCACATGACGCTCGGCCTCCCCAATTACAGCAACATCGAAATATTGGAAGAAAAATTACTACATGCGATTGAATTCAGTGAAGAATTCAATGCTGTACCACCGCAATATTTGTAACTAGAGAAAGCGTTCATTTAATCTGAGGAATGTTGATAATTGACTAAAAATAGCTGGCTAATTAAAAGTAAATTTCAATCGAGCATTCGATTCATGACAACTCAGCAAACATCCAGTGACTGGTGTCACAGTGCTTAAAGCCTCTCTATTTGAACTCTCCACTCAAATATGTACACGTACAGCTATTTATTTTAGTCTTTCATTGATGTGGCAGCAATGGCAAGCCCAGCCCTAATTTCCCTCGGGAGAATGGCTCATCAGTTCAAAAGATGCGGGAGCAGAATTGGGCCATTCGGCCCATCGAGTCTGCCCCACCATTCTGTCATGGCTGATCTGCTACCTGATCTGTTACAGGCCAAGAGCTGGATTGGGAAATCAGCCAGAGCATTTCCTCCCTAGAACACATGACCTAGGAGCAGGAGTCGGCAATTTAACCTCCCGAGCCTAATACCCTCAATGTGATCATGGCTGACCCCATCCTGGCCTCAATACCACGGTCCTGCCCGTTCTCCACGGGCAACATGTGTTGCCCTAATTGGTGGCGAGACTCCCCCTGGAACAGAGCTAAGTGACTTGCTGGGCTGTGACTCTGGAGCCAAATATAGAGGCCAGAGCCACAAGGAAAGCAGATATTTAGTGAACCAGATTTTCATTTTACAGCAATCCGCTAATTACTTTTTAATCCCAGTTTTGTTTAATTGAATTGAGATTTTCCAGCCTGTGCAGTGGGATTGGGATGCACGCTTCCGGACATTTACGCAGGTCTCTACATTACAGGGGCTGGTTTAGCTCACCAGGCTAAATCGCTGGTTTTAAAGCAGACCAAGGCAGGCCAGCAGCACGGTTCAATTCCCGTATCAGCCTCCCCGGACAGGTGCTGGAATGTGGCGACTAGGGGCTTTTCACAGTAACTTCATTGAAGTCTACTCGTGACAATAAGCGATTTTCATTTCATACAGCCCCATAAGCATATCCACTACGCTCCCATACCTCTGTGTTGAGTCAGATGCTGCAACCTGATTTAGGGACACACACTAATTCAATGGAACCAGTATAAAGGAGAAGGGGGGAGGAAATATTACACGCATTTGACAAGTATGTATTGAGAAGGTTTTGTGACTGTCTGCGCTATGACAAGTGTTTAAAGTTGGCCTCATTAAAAAAAATATTGTGGTGACATTTGTCACAATATCTGCAGCAAATACTTAATAATCTCTTCACAGAAATTTAAGGACGAACTTGCTATTCTTTCAAGCTTTGCTAAAACAGGACCAGTCGAACCTCATGCTGCGTAGAATTGCATTGAATATTCATTCAGCCGATCCAGTCCATTGCGACAATCATGTTCAACTCAAGCATCCTTCCTCGTGTAATGCTGCCAGCGCAACAATCTATTTGTGTTTTCCTCTGAAGGGATGGTCTAATTGAACTGTTTAGAATGTTGAAGGAGGATCTTAATTTCCTTTGATAAGGGGGGGGGGGGGCACAATGTTAAATTAGGGCAAGGTCATTAAAGGCTGGAATCAGGAAAGAGTTTTACACGCAAGTGGGAATCTGGGACACATCCCAAAGAATTTTCAAGACTGAAATGAACAGATTTGTGTCTTGGATTGTGAATTAAAATTAGATAAATGGGACTGGAGGTACAAATAAGGAATCTGATTAAACGACGGCTCAGCATTGAGGAGCTAAGTGACCTGTAAACCCCCCCCCCCCAACTCACTGCACTTCCCATTGAAGTTGGGTGACTGATCAAATTCCCATGGGCTGGGGCCAGTTAGAATTACCCCCAGGGATTTTGATTTGATAAGGATTTGATGTAGTTTAGATTTGTAGATTACTGTTTAATGTGCTCCGACACTGCATTTGTTCCCTGTGCAGAGAAGACAGAAAGTGTGAAGGACATTGAGAGGTAAATGTGCAACACAGCCACCAGGCCTGTTCCAGCAGCTCCCCACACATAATCGGCGTTTCCATGGATAATGGTCCTCAGCTCTTCAGGCTGGAATTCACCCACAACCGGCAGGGAAGTACTGCTCCTGCAACTTTGTGAAAAGGCCTTGAATTGTTGGTATACAGATGTGTTTAAAAAAAATTAATTTAGAGTACCCAATTCTTTTTTTTTTCCAATTAAGGGGCAATTTAGCCTGGCCAATTCACCTAACCGGCATATCTTTGGGTTGTGGGGGTGAGACCCACACAGACACGGCAGGAATGTGCAAACCCCTCACGGGCAGTGACCCGGGGCCGGCATCGAACCTGGGTCCTCGGCGCGGTGAGGCAGCAGTGCTAACCATTGCACCACCGTGCCGCCCTTCGACAGATGTGTTGACCTTATAATCCACATAAGCATCAACAAACTGTTTTCTATTTCAAAAGAAAGTACATTTTGAAAATGGATAATTTCTACATGACCAATCTTCCGTCTAAACTAAATAAGATCACCTCATTGAAACCATCCAGGACAAAGCAGCCCACTTGACTGGCATCCCATCCACAGACATTCACTCCCTCCATTACTGACACACAGTGCCAGCAGAGTGCACCATTTACAAGATGCACTGTAGGAACTCACCAGGACTCCGCAGACAGCACCTTCCAAACCCACAACTGCTACCATCTAAAAGAACAAGGGCAGCAGGAAGATGGGAGCAACATTTAGAAGCCCTAGCTAAACTGGAGTCAATGGAAATCAGGGAGGGGGGAACTCTCACTGGTTGGAGTCATAACTGGCACAAAGGAAGATGGTTGTGGGTGTTGGAGGTCAATCATCTCAGTTCAAGGACACCATTGCAGGAGTTCCTCAGGGTGGTGTCCTTGGCCAGACCATCTTCAGCTGCTTCATCAATGACCTTCCCTCAATCATAATGTCAGAATGGCAATTTTCTTCTGATTGTTACACCGGGGAATTATCATAAATGTAAGAACTGCAAGGGTTAATGAAATATATAACTCAACCACTAGAGGGAGCTAGCTGTACAAGTATATAAGACATTGATGCCTAAGCCTTATGGGTGAAAAGTGAAGGAGAAGGCGAGAGAGCAGACTGAAGGAAAGATGAAATGAAATGAAATGAAAATCGCTTATTGTCATGAGTAGGCTTCAAATGAAGTTACTGTGAAAAGCCCCTAGTCGCCACATTCCGGCGCCTGTTCGGGGAGGCTGTTACGGGAAACGAACTGTGCTGCTGGCCTGCTTTCAAAGCCAGCGATTTAGCCCTGTGCTAAACAGATAGTGTGAGTGAGAGCAGATCATAGTTATAGTGTAGAGAACAGTAGTAGATGAGGGTAGATTATAGGTTTATTATCAACTGTGTATTATCTAAGAGTAATGCCGAATCCAAATTAGTAGTGTTAATACATTTGTTCCAGTTCAAGGTATTTTGTGGTCTTTGTGAACACTACGCCAACCATCCTTAATTTAGCGACACAAAGAACACCACACACACAATGTTCAGCAACGCTCACAACTGCGTCGAAACCGAAGCAGTCCATGTCGAAACGCAGCAAGACCCGGACAATATCCAGGCTTTGGCCGACAAGTGGCAAGTAACATTTGCCTCACGCAAGTGACAGGCAATGACCAGTGATTGGTCACCTCCTTTATGGCCACCCTGCCTTGACAGGAGACACTGTTATATTGACCCAGCGATTCATAGTCAGAGACAGTTATTTTAGTTTATATGGTCCTGTGCCGCTTTACTCCATTCGGCCCACAGGCTGCCCCTAGCCTGGGGAAATATTTCAGTGAGGATGTCCATGTGGTGCAGACGGTCAATGGGGATGGGAGACTGCTTTATGTTTGGGATCCCCACCCTACCATCACTTTTCACTCACATTATCCACAGGAAACTGATTTATTCACTGTTGGGTGATCTACTTTCAAATCCATCATATGGTGGGAAGACAATAAAATTGTCACCAAGATATCAAATAGAACTCAGAAGAAACGTTTCGCCCAGAGACTGGTGAGAATGGGGAATTCTCTACCAAAAAAGAGACTCCTTCCAGACAGCACTAGAATCATAGAATTTACAGTGCAGAAGGAGGCCATTCAGCCCATCGAGTCTGCACGGGCCCTTGGAAAGAGCACCCAACTTAAGCCCCACGCCTCCACCCTATCCCCTTATCCCCGTAACCCCATCTAATCTTTTTTGGACACTAAGGGCAATTTAGAATGGCCAATCCACCTATCCTGCACATCTTTGGACTGTGGGTGTATCTGCACCATATGGACTGTAGTGGTTCAAGCTGGCTCACCACCGCCACCTCAAGGACAATTAGGGTAATACATGTCGTCCCTGTCAGGGATGCTCATATTCTGTGATTTAAAAAAAAAAGCTGAGGAGAATAATATCGATGTATTTAATTGAAGCTGGGTGTGCAGGTGCACATACACATGTGATCTATGTTTTATATCCATAGTAA
>NC_052148.1:262725946-262825820 GCF_902713615.1 Scyliorhinus canicula | reverse complement strand
AATTGGCCAGGCTAAATTGCCCCTTAATTGGAAAAAAAAAAGAATTGGGTACTCTAAATTAATTTTTTTTAAACACATCTGTAGAGCAACAATTCAAGGCTTTTTCACAAAGTTGCAGGAGCAGTACTTCCCTGCCGGTTGTGGGTGAATTCCAGCCTGAAGAACTGAGGACCATTATCCATGGAAACGCCGATTATGAGTGGGGAGCTGCTGGAACAGGCCTGGTGGCTGTGTTGCACATTTACCTCTCAATGTCCTTCACACTTTCTGTCTTCTCTGCACAGGGAACAAATGCAGTGTCGGAGCACATTAAACAGTAATCTACAAATCTAAACTACATCAAATCCTTATCAAATCAAAATCCCTGGGGGTAATTCTAACTGGCCCCAGCCCATGGGAATTTGATCAGTCACCCAACTTCAATGGGAAGTGCAGTGAGGTGGGGGGGGTTACAGGTCACTTAGCTCCTCAATGCTGAGCCGTCATTTAATCAGACTCCTTATTTGTACCTCCAGTCCCATTTATCTAATTTTAATTCACAATCCAAGACACAAATCTGTTCATTTCAGTCTTGAAAATGCTTTGGGATGTGTCCCAGATTCCCACTTGCATGTAAAACTCTTTCCTGATTCCAGCCTTTAATGACCTTGCCCTAATTTAACATTGTTCCCCCCCCCCCCCTTATCAAAGGAAATTAAGATCCTCCTTCAACATTCTAAACAGTTCAATTAGACCATCCCTTCAGTAATCTATGTTTTATATCCGCAGAATGCAATTCACAATGGATATACACAAACTGACGAAACAGTCAGAAACTTTTGGGAAGTCTTTGGAACCCCAGCAGGGGAGGGGGGGAAAAGTGGTTTCTTGGTAAATACGTTTATTGTGCTTTAATGAATAATACAGACTTGCGCATCTCAGCACGGTCAATTACTGAGTCACGTGCCCAAGGGCCAGGAAAGGACCGTTCCCCAATAAGACTGAATCTCACCACCTTTCCTTGACATTCAGTAGCATTACCATTGCTGAACTCCTCCATTATCAACCTCCAGGGGGTTATCAATGACCAGAAGCCTAAGTAGACCAGCCACATAAATTTGTGGCCACAACAGCAGGTCAGAGGCTGAGAATTCTGAGGCAAGTAAACTCACCCCCTGACTCCCCAAAGCCTGTCCAACATCTACAGGCACAAGACAGATGGGAATGGAATATTTTCCACTTGCCTAGATGAATGAAGCTCCAGTAACACTCAAGAGGCTTGACGCCGTCCAGGGCAGAGCAGCCTGCTAGATTGGTATCCCATCCACCACCTTGAACAAGCGCTCTCTCTGCCGCCCGCACACAGTGGCAGCAGTGTGTACCATCTACTGCGGTAACTCACCAAGGATCCTTTGACAGCACTGTCCAGACCCAGGGACTGTACCACCTAGAAGGACAAGGCCAGCAGATACACGGTAGCATGACCAGCTGCAACTTCCCTCCAAGCCACACGCTATCCTGAATTGCAACCATTCCTTCACTGTCGCGAGGTCAAAATCCTGGACCTCCCTCCCTAATAGCACTGTGGGTGTACCTACACCACATAGACTGTGGTGTTTCAGGAAGGCAGCTCACCGCAACACCAAGGGCAATTAGGGGTGAGATAGAGACACTCACATCGCCTGGATGAGGATGCAAAAATGTTTTTGCTGGATGCAAGGGTTATTAATGAAGCCATCCAAAGTGGATATATCTTAAAGTGGCATGAAGAACCATAGAATCTTATGCAACACATATACAGGCTACTGAGCTTATGCTTCTAGTTCTTTGAAGGAGCTATCCAATTTGCCTCACTCTGCTCGCCCTGCGCTACAAATAGTTTCCTTTTCGGGCAGGCTGCATTTGTTGTGCAACAACACTAGGGGGGGGGGCACTTCTGCACATGTGCAGATGCAGTGTCAATTCATCCCTGCTTTCTGTCTCCGAATCATGTTTATGTTTTGCACAAGCTAGTGCCTTTTAAATGTCCCCTTTGTAACAAAGTCAATGAATGGAAAATGTCGCCACTATTCAGAGAGCAACCATGTTAACAGTCAAGTTCTTGCATTAGCAAAAATAAGATTTTATTTTCTCCACACCCAAACCAATTATTTGGGAGACAGCCTGCCTTGGAAACCACACATGCGATTTGACGGAAATGAAACCGAATCCTATGTCGGGTACGTTTAGCCGGGTGTTTCCTGGTGCTTGCAGCGGTGGGGCAGCACGGTAGTACAGTGGTCAGTGCTGTTGCTTCACAGCTCCAGGGTCCCAGGTTCGATTCCCGGCTTGGGTCACTGTCTGTGCAGAGCCTGCACGTTGTCCCTGTGTCTGCGTGGGTTTCCTCCGGGTGCTCCCGTTTCCTCCCACGAGTCCCGAAAGACGTGCTTGTTAGGTAATTTGGACATTCTGAATTCTCCCTCTGTGTACCCGAACAGACACCAGAATTTACAGTGCACAAGGAGGCCATTCGGCCCATCGAGTCTGCACCGGCTCTTGGAAAGAGCATCCCTACCCGAGGTCAATACCTCTACTATATCCCCATAACCCAGTAACCCCACCCAACACTAAGGGCAATTTTGGACACTAAGGGCAATTTATCATGCCCAATCCACCTAACCTGCACATCTTTGGACTGTGGGAGGAAACCGGAGCACCCGGAGGAAACCCACGCACACACGGGGAGGATGTGCAGACTCCGCACAGACAGTGACCCAAGCCGGAATCGAACCTGGGACCCTGGAAATGTGAAGCAATTGCGCTATCCACAATGCTACCGTGCTTCCCCTTGTGGCGATGAGGGGATTTTCACAGTAACTTCATTGCAGTGTTAATGTAAGCCTGCTTGTGACAATAAAGATTATTATTATTATTGAGAACTATCCCGCTGTGAAACAGGACTTTGCTTTTTTCTGGACCTCTGGCGCCACGATCTCCAGACTCTAGACCACCCCCACCACCACTGTCTCCGTACCCCCTCCCAAGATACCAATTAGGGGGTCATAAGGGCAGGGCACCCCCAGTCCCAATCCCCAGAATGGACAAGATGTCACCTGGGCTCCGCCAGTCTGGAACCCTGGCAGAGACCCTGTCAGTGCTACATGGGCACCCTGGCACTGGCAAGGTGGCAACCCAGGTGGCATTGCCGGGGTGCACAGGTAGCAGTTCAACAGAGCCCAGGTGGCATCTGGGGTGCCAGGATACCATCCCGCTCAGAGCCCAGCCACCCAGGGGCTCCCGATCACCAGGGAGACACCCCCCCCCCCCCCAAATGCCAGTACGCCCAGTCCACAATTGTGGAGACCACTTCTAAACAGCACCCACTCGGGGTTTCCGAGGCGAGGCCGTTCGATCCCGGGCGCTGGGTAGATCCGACGCAGAGGTATTCGAGTGAGACTAACTGGTTCCTTGGACATGCAAATCTGGGTCCCGACCTCAATGGGCAGGATCCAGATTGAGATGCTTCACGGGATCTTGTTAGGTCGCGGTCTCGCGAGATTTACCATCCTCAGGGCGCGACATAGCCAATAGATCGCACCTTACATTTATTTTCTGAGGAACTTTGGGTATAAATCAATGAAAATGTATTTTGAATTAAATAGTTAAGAAAAAGAAACTGACCCATCATGGCGCTTGGAACCATGATTGTGGAACTAAAGGACCCTCTGTCGACCAACGGAGCTAACCAGGCCGTGTACAAATACCCACCACCAGCCTCTCCAAACAGGGGGCAACTCCACAAGTGGCCCGTCTCACCAACAGCCGCCCCCCGTCCCACCCCCACCACCACCAGCCGCCCCCGCCACACCCTCACCACCACCAGCCACCCCCCGCCCCACCCCCGCCACCACCACCAGCCGCCACCGCCACTTAAGTACACATATAATTTAGACATTTTA
This sequence comes from Scyliorhinus canicula, assembly GCF_902713615.1. Taxonomy (NCBI): domain Eukaryota; kingdom Metazoa; phylum Chordata; class Chondrichthyes; order Carcharhiniformes; family Scyliorhinidae; genus Scyliorhinus; species Scyliorhinus canicula. The sequence continues at coordinate 262,821,903 of NC_052148.1, read as the reverse complement.
AAATATTTCTTTTTTTTTAAATAATTTTTATTCAGATTTTCACAAAATATCAATAACAGAAAATATTAACAAAAAACAAGAAAATTAACAATTAAGAAAAACAACAAAGAACAACCCCCCCCGTTAAATAAAAAAAGAAGAAAGAGATTAACACCTGTCATAACCAAAGAACACGTGTACACGTCCCTTCAACCCAACCCACCGAAACGGGAACCCCCCCCCCCCCCCCCCCCCCCCCCGGGCTGCTGCTGCTGGCTGGCTTTTTTTTCCCTACCGTTCTGCCAGGAAATCCAGGAAAGGCAGCCACCGCCTGAAGAAAACCCTGTACTGATCCCCTCAGGGCAAATTTCACTCTCTCCAATTTGATGAACCCCGCCATATCGTTGATCCAGGCCTCCACGCTTGGGGGCCTCGCATCCTTCCACTGAAGAAGAATCCTCCGCCGGGCTACTAGGGACGCAAAGGCCAGAACACCGGCCTCTTTCACCTCCTGCACTCCCTGCTCCACTGCAACCCCAAATATTGCGAGTCCCCAGCCTGGATTGACCCTGGATCCTACCACCCTCGACACCGTCTTTGCTACCCCCTCCCAAAACTCCCCCAGCGCTGGGCATGCCCAGAACATATGGGCATGGTTCGCTGGGCTCCCCGAGCACCTAGTACACCTGTCTTCGCCCCCAAAGAACCTACTCATCCTCGTCCCGGTCATATGAGCCCTATGTAGCACCTTGAACTGTATGAGGTTAAGCCTCGCACATGAAGAGGAGGAGTTCACTCTTTCCAGAGCATCCGCCCACGTCCCCTCCTCAATCTCCTCGCCCAGCTCCTCTTCCCATTTACCCTACAGCTCCTCCACCGAGGCCTCATCTACCTCCTGCATCACTTGGTATATGTCCAAAATCCTCACCCCTCCAACCCACACCCCCGAAAGCACCCTGTCCTGGACCCCACGTGGGGGCAACAGAGGGAACCCCACCACCTTCCGCCTGGCAAACGCCCTCACCTGGATGTACCTAAAAATGTTCCCCGGGGGGAGCCCGAACTTCCCCTCTAACTCACCCAGGCTTGCAAACTTCCCGTCTACAAACAGGTCCCTCAACCTCCTAACACCTGCCCTGTGCCAACTCAGGAACCCGACATCAATTCTCTCTGGAACAAACCGGTGGTTCCCCCGTATCGGGGACCTCATCGAGACCCCCACCTCCCCCCTGTGCCGTCTCCATTGCCCACAAATTTTGAGGGTAGCCGCCACCACCGGGCTCGTGGTATACCTTGTTGGAGGGAGCGGCAACTGCGCTTTTACAAGCGCCTCCAAGCTCGTGTCCTTAAAAATATTTCTAAATATCAGGCTCTGCACAGGTTGGCTTTAGTCCAAAACGCCACAAGGCAGCAGTGCTAACCACTGCGCCACCGGGCCGCTTGGAACTTTTAAAAAATAAATTTAGAGTACCCAATTCAATTTTTCCAATTAAGGGGCAATTTAGCGTGGCCAATCCGCCTAGCCTACACATCTTTGGGTTGTGGGGGCGAAACCCACGCAGACACGGGGAGAATGTGCAAACTCCCCACGGCCAGTGACCCAGAGCCGAGATCGAACCTGGGACCTCGGCGCCGTGAGACTGCAGGGCTAACCCACTGCGCCACCGTGCTGCCCTCGCCCGGAACCTTTTAAGACTTCACCGAAGTTCAAGCCGTTGGCTGGAAAGGGGTTGGGGACAATTGCCCACATGCCAGCCGCGTGCGGGCACGTAACCATTCCTGTTACCTTCCTGGTCAGGAGTTCCAGCGTTTCAAGTATATCCCAATTCTCTTTTGAAAGCTATCATTGAACCTCAGCGCCGGCCCTAGGGTTGCTGGCGCCCCGGGCAAGCTGAACTTCGGCGCCCTTGGGGGGGGGGGGGGGGGGGGGGGGGGCCGGGGGGGGGCGGGGGCGGGGCGGAGGGGGGCGGGGCGGGGGGGGGCCGAGGGGCGGGGGGCCGAGGGGCGGGGGGCCGAGGGGGGGCGGACCCGAGGGGGGGGGGCGGACCCGCGGGGGGCGGACCCGAGGGGGGGCGGACCCGAGGGGGGGCGGGGGGGCGGACCCGAGGGGGGGCGGGGGGCGGACCCGAGGGGGGGGGCGGACCCGAGGGGGGGGGCTGACCGCGGGGGAGCGGACCGAGGGGGGGGGGCCGCCCTGGGGGAGGGCAGCCACCGCGCATGCGCTGGTTGGCACCTGCCCAACTGCGCATGCGCGGGACCCGAGTCTCTGGCGCCCCCTAACACATGGCGCCCCGGGCGACTGCCCGAGTTGCCGGTGCCTTGAGCCGGCCCTGTTGAACCTGCTTCCACCGCCCCTTCAGGCAGCGCATTCCAGACCATAATCATTCACTGCATCAAAACAAAATTCTCCCCACCTCCCCTCTGGATCTTTTACGGACGATCTTAAACCTTTGCCCTCTGAATTGAGGACTCCCTGTCAGGGGAAGCAGCATCTCCTCATTGTCTGCATCAAACCTGTCAGAATTTGGAATACGTCCTAAATCCTAACATGGCCCTGAGCAGATCATATAACATCTCCAATTAACTGAAGCCCTTTACTCTGAGATAATGTTGACTGTTGTGGCAATCATTGATATCTACAAGTTCTCCCACGTCGTTTAGTCAGTGAGTCAATGCAAGACAGGGTTGTTTGTGCCTTTGAGGGAATAACGTCAGGCCACTGATTTACTAGCTGCCTATGTGAAATTGCATTTGTTTTTGAATGGTATTTTTGATGGTGCTTTGGGGATCAAAGGTATCCAACCAAATGGACCAGTTACGTTCAGCCAGGACTTGGCTTTCTGACCTTGCAACAAAAGAGGCCAAAGGCGCAGGAGTGAGTGCAGAAGTCAGTGCTGAGCTTTCAATGGTGTGTGTGCAAACCGGTGAGGCAGGCCCCTCCCATCCCACCCCTGCAAAAAGAGCACAAATTAATCCTGCTGTGTGGGGGGCAGGGCCGGCTCAAGGCACCGGCAACTCGGGCTGTCGCCCGGGGCGCTATGTGCTCGGGGGCGCCAGAGACTCGGGTCCCGCGCATGCGCAGTTGGGCCGGTGCCAACCAGCGCATGCGCGGTGGCCGCCCGCCCCCAGGGCGGCCCCCCGGCTCGGTCCACCCCCCCCCCCCCTCAGTCCCCCCCGCCCCGCCCTCGGGTCTGCCCCCCGCCCCGCCCTCGGGTCCGCCCCCCCCGCCCCGCCCTCGGGTCCGCCCCCCCTTCGGGTCCGCGGGGTTGGAGCCGGTGAGATCAGACAGTGTGTAACCCGGGGAGGATGGAGCCAGTGAGATCAGACAGTGTGTAACCCGGGGAGGATGGAGCCAGTGAGGTCAGATAATGTGTAACCCACATTAAATGTGCCGAAAGCATGCAGTAATAATAACATTTTGATGTGTACTGTGGATATTTCCTGGAGTCAGGCAGTTGCAGGCATGAAGTAAAAGAAAGTAACCTAATTTATCCTGTCAATATTTGTCTCCTTTTCACTGCTACGATGATCAGATCAGTGAATGATGGAGTGCGGAGGAATCACATGGTGGTTCGTAAACAGGAATGATAGACCGTAGAACAACAGGATTGTGAGAATGTGACGACATGGAGAATGCAACAGGGAACAATTAACTGCAATGGTTTTGTGCTAATTCAAACCACATTGGTTGTCTCTTGGATTTGTGCACGACCCAGTTCACTGAGGAAAGAAGTCCTGTTTATTCTCTCTTTCACACCTCTCTTCCCACCCCCCTCCCATCTGAAGGTATTTGCTCTTACCCTTGACTGCGTGCTTCTCCACCCTGTGCTTACTTTGCCTTGAGCCTTTTCAATTCCGTCCCATTATAAACTGTGTTCACCATTTGCAATTTAACCTTGAGATCTAGTGGGAGTGGAATTCCCGTGGATGGTGGGAGTTGACTATTTCCATTTGCAGTTATTTACTCTCAGTAATTTCCTTCATTGCCAGGGGAACAACCTGTGAGATCTTAGTCCAAGAGTTGGTTGTTATAATTTATACGTGAAAGACAGTGAAACATTCAGTGTCAACTCCTGTCTATGTATTCTCTGGTCTGGGAGTGGGACCATCATCTGGAATCCTGGAATTTCCATACCTGTGAAACAGGGTTAGAACTAGATGGTTCAAAGAAGGGTAGTTTGCTGTTTTCTCCCCCCACAATAGCAGATTATTTGGATGACCCCCCTCGGGTCCGCCACCCCCGCCCCTCCTCGGCCTCGCCCCCCCCCGCCCCTCCTCGGCCTCGCCCCCCCGCCCCTCCTCGGCCTCGCCCCCCTCCCTCCCCCCCCCCCCCCCCCCGCGCCCCCCCCCCTCGGCCCCGGCCCCGGCCCCGCCCCCCTCGGCCCCGCCCCCGCCCCGCCCCCCCGCTCGTCCCGCCCCCCCCGCTCGCCCCCCCCCCTCGGCCCCAGCCCCGCCCCCCCCTCGCCCCCGGCCCCGCCCCCCCCCGGCCCCGGCCCCCCCCCCCCGGCCCCGGCCCCGCCCCCCCCAAGGGCGCCGAAGTTCAGCTTGCCCGGGGCGCCAGCAACCCTAGAGCCGGCGCTGGTGGGGGGGGGGGGGGGGGGGGGGGGGGGCAAGGCAGAAGAGAGCTTAGGCCATTGAAGGAGAAGCGGTGGCATAATGGTGTTGTCACTGGACTAGTAAAGCAGAAGCCCAGGGTAATGCTCTGGAGCCCCAGGTTCAAATCCTGCCACTGCAGATGGTGAAATTTGAATTCAATAAAAATCTGGAATTGAAAGTCTAATGATGACCATGAAACCATTGCCGATTGTCGTAAAAAACCATCTAGTTCACGAATGTCCTTTAGGGAAGGAAATCTGCCAGCCTTACCTGGTCTGGTCTACCTGTGACTCCAGACCCACAGCAATGTGGTTGACTCTTAACAATTTTCACATTCTCCTTTTTCACATTTTCTCCCAAATTTTCACCCAACAATAAACAATAATCAGTAACGAATGTAATGTCAATCCCCATATCAATAACAACGATCCCATCCTCCCACCAAACCCCAGACATTGGCCCACATGTAGACATAAACAAATGACAAAAAGGAATCATGAATCACCCATAGTCACCATTAGCACATACAGTCCCCCTCCCTCCAACCCTCCCAGCCCCCAACCCCCCTAATGTTCGATGTGATCCAATTCTTGAAAGTATATAATGATAAAGCCCATGAATTGTAGAACCCTCCATCCTTCCCCTCAGTTCAAATTTGACCTTTTCAAGCATTAAGAAATCCAGCAGGTTCCCCCACCAAGCCAGGGCACAGGGTGGAGAGATTGATCTCCATCCTAAGGATCCGCCTTCGGGCGATCAATGAGGCGAAGGCTACAACATCTGCCTCCGCACCCGTTTCCAACCCCGGCTGGTCCGACACCCCGAATATGGCCTCCCGAGGGCCCGGGTCCAGTTTCACGTGCACCACTTCAGAGATTACCCTAAACACCTCCTTCCAGTAATCCTCCAGCTTTGGACAGGACCAACACATATGAACGTGGTTTGCGGGGCCTCCCCCTGCAACATTCACACACTTCTTCTACCCCCTCAAAGAGCCGGCTCGTCCTCGCCCTTGTGAGGTGCGCTCTATACACCACCTTCAGCTGTATCAGCCCCAACCTCGCACACGAGGTGGAGGCGTTCACCCTCCGGAGCGCCTCACACCAGAACCCCTCCTCTATAACCTCTCCCAACTCTTTCTACCACTTTGCCTTGATCCCTTCTAGTGGCGCCTTCTCCTCCTCCAAAATAGCCGATAAACCGACGATACTCCAGTCCTCCTGTCGTCAGCACCTCCTCCAGCAATGTGGAAGCCGGCTCTACTGTGAAGCTCTGTATCTTCTTTCTGGCAAAGTCTCAAACCTGCATGTATCTAAATATTTCCCCCTGCTCAGGCCCATACTTCGCTCCCAGCTCCTTCAATCCCGCAAAACCACCCCCAAGAAATAAATCTTTTAGTGTTCTAATTCCTTTCTTCTCCCATCTCCGAACATTTCCATCCCATTTACTTGGCTCAAATCTGTGGTTCCCCTGAATCGGCATTTCCCTTGACCCTGCCCCCAACCCGAAGTGCTGGCTCTAAATTCTCAACAAAGCTACTACTACCGGACTCGCTGCGTATCCCCCCTGGGCCGTCAGGAGCGGCGCTGTCGCTAGTGCCTTCAATCCCGGCCCTCTACCCAAACTCTCCTCCATTCTGACCCATTGGGAGTTGACTCTTAACTTGCCCCACAAGGGCAATTAGGGATGGGCAATAAATCCCGGCACAGCCAGCGACATCAAGAATGAATTTCTTAAAACCTACAGCAGATTTTGTTTTTAAGTGGCGTATTGAATGCAATCTGCAGAGCTGGGACTGTGCAGGGCACTAGCTATCATTTCACGGAGGCAAGTAGCAATTGCTGGTCAGGGGAAAAAATGTTCTGTTGACTAAAGGGTTCTGCATAGTTATGGGCGTGATTTTAATTTCAGTGTGGTTAATCTTCCCAACATTTCTGACAGGAAGTGACAGAATCCCAGCGGAAGGGATTGGGAATTTCAGCATTTTAATTGTTAATGCCAGGAGCAGTAAACCACATACATCCACACCTTGTGTCTCTCCCTGTACCAGGACCCTGGACCTTCTCAACTACAGCAGCATGGAAAAATTGAGAGAGAAGTTACTTCATGCAATGGAATTTGGTGAAGAATTCAGTATATGGACGCATTAATATTTTCAGCTAGCGGCTGAATTTATTTAATCTGGGAACATTTGCCTGATCAAAAATAAATTGCACCATAGAAATTGTTTCATTACCACCCAGGATACATCCAGCGATCATAGGGTGTCACAATTTGTCAGGCCATTTCAGAGAATAGTAAAAGAACAAATCACATTGGCGTGGGTCTGGCTGGCATCACCTATCGGTCAGGTCCGTCCCTAGCCCGCCCTCCTCCTTACCACCCCCCCCAACTGCTGATGACAACCAACTCGTTGAAGAAGGTAATGAACGGCAGTCACCTAGAGTAAAACGCCTCACTGATATTAGAATCGTCAAGCACCCCCATCCTCATAACCCCGGGGAGTAACAACTTCCCCACCACAAAGAAATCAATGCGGGAGTAGACCCAATGCACATCCGGAAAAAAGGAAAACTCCTTCTCCCTCGAGTATCTAAATTTCCACAGGTCCACCCATTCCCCCCCACCCCCACCCATTCCCCCCCCCACCCCCACCCAACTCCCCACCCCCACCCATTCCCCCCCACCCCCACCCATTCCCCCCACCCCCACCCATTCCCCCCCACCCATTCCCCCCACCCAACTCCCCACCCCCACCCATTCCCCCCACCCCCACCCATTCCCCCCCACCCATTCCCCCCCACCCCCACCCGTTCCCCCCCACCCATTCCCCCTCACCCCAACCCAACCCCCCCCCCCCCCCCCCCACCCCCATCTGTTCCATGAATACTAGCAGCTTCTTTGCCGCCCCCAATGTTGGAAAGAATTTGGGGCCCGACCTGTCCAGCCGAGGGTCTAACACACAATTAAATACCCCCCCCCCCATAATCAACCGGTGCAAGTCGAGCTCCGGGATGGCCAGCAGCACCTTCTCAATGAAGTCCGTGTCGCCGCAATTTGAGGCATATCCATTCACGACGACCCACCGGAGCATCTGCCAATACCCCACTCACTATCACATGTCCCTCCCGAGTCCAGCAAAATCTTATCCATTGAGAAGGTCACCCTCCTATTGATCAGCATCGTGGCCACCCTCGCATCAAAACGCGAGTGGAACTCTTGCCCCACTCACCCTTTCCACAGCCTTGGCCGATCCCGAACCCTCAGGTGCCTCTCCTGCAAGAAAGCCACATCCGCCTTCAAACTTTTTAGATGGGCAAATACCCAGGACCTTTTAACCGGCCCATTTAACCCCCTCGTGTTCCATGCAGCTAACCTGATTGGAGAACTCTGACCCCCCCGCCCCCCAACTATGATCAGCCCTATCCCACCCACAAGGAGGTCCGCCAAGTCCCCAACTTACCAGTTCCAGGCCCACCCAAGATGGCCATCGGCACCCCCCCCCCCCCGTCCCATCACCCCCCTCAGACCAAATCATGAACAAAGAAATCCTCATCGTCAGCAATCTACCCCTCTCCAGCCCCTCCCTCTCCACCTCCCTGCCCCCCCCCCAGCACCAAACAAATAACCCGCCGAACTCCAACAAACCCTCCCCCTCCCAAACGAAGAAAACCCAAACAACATTGATTTGTTACCTTAACCCCCACCTCGCTCCCGTTAACTAGTATAACTGCCAGCAAGGTGACCCCCGCCTGAGGAGAAATCTAAGTTGTCACACAATGGATCAGCTAACAGCCCCCCTACCCAAACCCAACTTTAATATCACGTATTTCAGGAATACCCACACCTAACCCCTCCCCCCCAAACATTTCCACCAACACAGTAAAAAGACAAAAAACAAAAGAATCCACAAATCCAGAAAAAGGGCTCGGAAATAGCTCAAACAACCCAACAATGAAATGAAATGACAATCGCACATTGTCACAAGTAGTCTTCAAATTTAGTTACTGTGAAAAACCCCCAGTCGCCACATTCCGGCGTCTATTCGGGGAGGCGGGTACGGGAATTGAACCCGTGCTGATGGCCTATCTTGGTCTGCTTTAAAAGCCAGCGATTTACCCAGTGTGCTAAATCAGCCCCTTAAAGTTATTGTAAAAAGTCCCTAGTCGCCACATTCCGGCGCCTGTTCGGGGAGGCGGGTATGGGAATTGAACCGTGCTGCTGGCCTGCCTTGGTCTGCTTTCAAAGACAGTGATTTAGCCCAGTGTGCTAAACCAGGTATAATCAACAACATTGTTCAATTCTCCCCCAGTCCATGTTTCTTCACAAAGTTATTTGCCTCCTCCGGCGTGCCAAAATAATACTCCCGATCACTGAACGTAACCAGCAGGCGAGCCGGGTACACCACTCCAAAAGGCACCTTGCTCTTGTAAAGAGCCGCCTTGGGCCTTGTTAAACCCTGCACGCCTTTGTGCCAGTTCTGCCCCAATATGCTGACAAATTCTGATGGGAAGGCCTTCCCAACTGCATTCTCGAGTGTCCTTCGCCCGCCTGAGGATCCTCTCCTTATCCAAGTACCTGTGATGTCGAACTATAATCGCCCGTGGCGGCTCCCCAGACCTTGGCTTTTGTCTCAATGACCGGTGGGCCCGATCTACTTTGGGAGGGTTTGCGATGACCCCCCCCCCCCCCCACCCCTCCAGCTTCCCAAACATCCTCACCAGATATTCCATTCCAATCGTATCTTCTATCCTCAAACTCTGGCACCTGGAGTGATTTTCCAAGTCATCGGCCTTGACCTTCAATATCCTCTACCTCTCCGTCAACATCATATTTGGGCAGTATGGTAGCACAAGTGGATAGCACTTGGCTTCACAGCGCCAGGGTCCCTGCTGGGTCACTGTCTGTGCGGAGTCTGCACCTTCTCCCTGTGTCTGCGTGGGTTTCGTCCGGGTGCTCCGGTTTCCTTCCACAGTCCAAAGACGTGCAGGTTAGGTGGATTGGTCATGATAAATTGCCCCTTAGTGTCCAAAAAGGTTAGGAGGAGTTATATGAAACATGGTTAAAGGATGGTCACGACTGGGAGTTAAATATCCGAGGGTATCAAACTATTCGGAAGGACAGAGTGGATGGTAAGGGAGGTGGTGTTGCTCTGTTATTTAAGGATGACATCCGGGCAATAGTAAGGGATGACATCGGTGCTATGGAGGATAAGGTTGAATCCATTTGGGTGGAAATCAGGAATAGTAAGGCGAAAAAGTCACTGATAGGAATAGTCTATCGGCCACCAAATAGTAACGTTATGGTGGGGCAGGCAATAAACAAAGAAATAACTGATGCATGTAGAAATGGTACAGCAGTTATCATGGGGGATTTTAATCTACATGTCGATTGGTTTAACCAGGTCGGTCAAGGCAACCTTGAGGAGGAGTTTATAGAATGTATCCGCGATAGTTTCCTAGAACAGTATGTAATGGAACCTACGAGGGAACAAGCGGTCCTAGATCTTGGCCTGTGTAATGAGACAGGATTGATTCATGATCTCATAGTTAGGGATCCTCTTGGAAGGAGCGATCACAATATGGTGGAATTTAAAATACAGATGGAGGGTGAGAAAGTAAAATCAAATACTAGTGTTTTGTGTTTAAACAAAGAGTACAAGGGGATGAGAGAAGAACTAGCTAAGGTAGACTGGGAGCTAAGGCTTTATGGTGGAACAGTTGAGGAACAGTGGAGAACCTTCCAAGCGATTTTTCACAGTGCTCAGCAAAGGTTTATACCAACAAAAAGGAAGGACGGAAGAAAGAGGGAAAATCGACCGTGGATATCTAAGGAAATAAGGGAGAGTATCAAATTGAAGGAAAAAGCATATAAAGTGGCAAAGATTGCTGGGAGACTAGAGGACTGGGAAATCTTTAGGGGCCAACAGAAAGCTACTAAAAAAGCTATAAAGAAGAGTAAGGTAGAGTATGAGAGTAAACTTGCTCAGAATATAGAAACAGACAGTAAAAATTTTTACAAATATATAAGACAAAAAAGAGTGGCTAAGGTAAATATTGGTCCTTTAGAGGATGAGAAGGGAGTTTTAATAATGGGAAATGAGGAAATGGCTGAGGAACTGAACAGGTTTTTTGGGTCGGTCTTCACAGTGGAAGACACAAATAACATGCCAGCGACTGATAGAAATGAGGCTATGACAGGTGAGGACCTTGAGAGGATTGTTATCACTAAGGAGGGACTGATGGGCAAGATAATGGGGCTAAAGGTAGACAAGTCTCCTGGCCCTGATGGAATGCATCCCAGAGTGCTAAAAGAGATGGCTAGGGAAATTGCAGATGCACTAGTGATAATTTACCGAAATTCACTAGACTCTTGGGTGGTCCCGGTGGATTGGAAATTAGCAAACGTGACGCCACTGTTTAAAAAAGGAGGTAGGCAGAAAGCAGGAAATTATAGGCCAGTGAGCTTAACTTCGGTAGTAGGGAAGATGCTGGAATCTATCATCAAGGAAGAAATTGCGAGGCATCTGGATAGAAATTGTCCCATTGGGCAGACGCAGCATGGGTTCGTAAAGGGCAGGTCATGCCTAACTAATTTAGTGGAATTTTTTGAGGACATTACCAGTGCAGTAGATAACGGGGAGCCGATGGATGTGGTATATCTGGATTTCCAGAAAGCCTTTGACAAGGTGCCACACAAAAGGTTGCTGCATAAGATAAAGATGCATGGCATTAAGGGTAAAGTAGTAGCATGGATAGAGGATTGGTTAATTAATAGAAAGCAAAGAGTTGGGATTAATGGGTGTTTCTCTGGTTGGCAATCAGTAGCTAGTGGTGTCCCTCAGGGATCCGTGTTGGGCCCACAATTGTTCACAATTTACATAGAAGATTTGGAGTTGGGGACCAAGGGCAATATGTCCAAGTTTGCAGATGACACTAAGATGAGTGGTAAAGCGAAAAGTGCAGAGGATACTGGAAGTCTGCAGAGGGATTTGGATAGGTTAAGTGAATGGGCTAGGGTCTGGCAGATGGAATACAATGTTGACAAATGTGAGGTTATCCATTTTGGTAGGAATAACAGCAAACGGGATTATTATTTAAACGATAAAATATTAAAGCATGCCGCTGTTCAGAGAGACTTGGGTGTGCTAGTGCATGAGTCACAGAAGGTTGGTTTACAAGTGCAACAGGTGATTAAGAAGGCAAATGGAATTATGTCCTTCATTGCTAGAGCGATGGAGTTTAAGACTAGGGAGGTTATGTTGCAATTGTATAAGGTGTTAGTGAGGCCACACCTGGAGTATTGTGTTCAGTTTTGGTCTCCTTACTTGAGAAAGGACATACTGGCGCTGGAGGGTGTGCAGAGGAGATTCACTAGGTTAATCCCAGAGTTGAAGGGTTGGATTATGAGGAGAGGTTGAGTAGACTGGGACTGTACTCATTGGAATTTAGAAGGATGAGGGGGGATCTTATAGAAACTTATAAAATTATGAAGGGAATAGATAGGATAGATGCGGGCAGGTTGTTTCCACTGGCGGGTGAAAGCAGAACTAGGGGGCATAGCCTCAAAATAAGGGGAAGTAGATTTAGGACTGAGTTTAGGAGGAACTTCTTCACCCAAAGCGTTGTGAATCTATGGAATTCCTTGCCCAGTGAAGCAGTTGAGGCTCCTTCATTACATATTTTTAAGGTAAAGATAGATAGTTTTTTGAAGAATAAAGGGATTAAGGGTTATGGTGTTCGGGCCGGAAAGTAGAGCTGAGTCCACAAAAGATCAGCCATGATCTAATTGAATGGCGGAGCAGGCTCGAGAGGCCAGATGGCCTACTCCTGCTCCTAGTTCTTATGTTCTTATGTTCTTATTGGGTAACGGGGATAGGGTGGAAGTGAGGGCTTAAGTGGGTCGGTGCAGACTCAATGGGCCGAATGGCCTCCTTCTGCACTGTATGTTCTATGTTCTATCACCTCCTCTGCCTCCAAAGAGGCAATCCGATTACTATGCTCCGTGACCTCTTCTCCACCTTCCAAATTGTCAAGCTCTGCACCTCCAGCCGTTGTTCCACTCTGTTCAAAGTTACACGAATGGGTGCCACTGCCACCTCAAACCTCTTCGCCAGCTCACCAGAGACAGCTAGAACATAGAACATAGAACAGTACAGCACAGAACAAGCCCTTCGGCCCTCGATGTTGTGCCGAGCAATGATCACCCTACTCAAACCCACGTATCCACCCTATACCCGTAACCCAACAACCCCCCCCCCCTTAACCTTACTTTTTAGGACACTACGGGCAATTTACCATGGCCAATCCACCTAACCCGCACATCTTTGGACTGTGGGAGGAAACCGGAGCACCCGGAGGAAACCCACGCACACACGGGGAGGACGTGCAGACTCCGCACAGACAGTGACCCAGCCGGGAACCGAACCTGGGACCCTGGAGCTGTGAAGCATTTATGCTAACCACCATGCTACCGTGCTGCCCCTTGTCTCTGTTTCTTTATGTTCTGTGTAAGGAATTCCACCAGCTTCTCAGTTGTCCAGTGGGAGGGCAACGATGACACAGGGCTTCCGCCATGTTCTCCCCTCCTGCGACACGAGGGCCTTCCGAGTCAGGCAAGCACCCTTATTCGATTTATTCCTCTTATCCACACGCCGACGGAGAAACCAAAGCTTTCAACTTGCACCACTTTTCTCTTCAGACACTACCATTTAAATGGGCAAAAATGGTCAAAAAATCAAATCCCCAAGCAGGAACCATCTTATATTCGGCTGTTCATCTTATCGCCGCCACTAGAAGTCAGAAATAACTTTTGATTTTAGTTTTAAGTTGCACCTAGAAGCAGTTGAAACCTGGTGCCTGATAGGAAGTAGAAACTGCGAGCAGAGAGACAGAACAATGGAGTAAGGGGCAGAAAGCTAATCTCAGAAGCTAAAGAACGGATAGTTCTGGAAACCATGGAATTAAAGAGAAGTCCCAGGAAGACTGAGATCAAAAGGAGAAGAGAACGAGAATCTAGGCAAGGTACTGTTCACTGAAGCTAAAGAAAAGGGCGGAGAAAGGCTCACGGTTAAATACAGAGCAGAAAGCTGCAGACCTGGTGAAGTTGGCTCGCGAAAAGCCAGGCATCTGAAGTGAACTAAAGTGGATAACCTCAGCAGAGCCTGTGAAACAGTGGCATTCTGCTGGCCTGGCTGAATACCTGAGAGATTGTGTGGGAGCTTACATGCATGTGGCAATTCAAGACCGCGGAATACTGAAAGGAGAGAATGAAATCTTGGAAGCGGATCCTTGGTGAAGACATCCGAGAGACTATGTCATTTTGGAAGAAGATTCTAAGGCTTGTTTTGCAAGAGTAGAGTTTGGAAACATCCACGTAGAAATCAGAGTTCCAGTGAGGTCAGTTGGCTCCCAGTGTGATTACATCAGGGGGGATTTCATGAGAAATGCACTGAGGTTGTTTTGGGTGGAATGTCCCACTTGGTATCAGAGTGTGGTGTGTCTGACCAATTGCCCTGTTGGTTTACTTTGTACTTTCTGAAAACATTAAAATTTAAAATATTTTGTATTTTGTGTTATCCTTGCAAATCTGTGCACATCATATAGGTGGGGTTAAGGAGTATTGTATTATAGTCAATCTTTTCACGATAAATAAATGTTTTATTTTTTTGTTAAAGATTCATCAGCAGTCCTTGACCCTGTGCAGCCACCTCTTGAAACAAAAAGTCGAAGTTATGGTCTATAGAGCCTGGGTTCCATTCTGAGACCTGATTGTTCAGTAGTAACACCCGCTGGGATTGTAACAATGTCTAGTATCTTCAGAGAAATTAGACTTGCTGTTATTTCAAATAATACCAAGGCAGGACCAATGTAACATTGAATATACAGAAACAAGTCATTCAGTCCAGTCACGCCATGGTGTGGTTTGTGCTTCACTGAACGTCCTACCGTCCTTCCTCATATCACTCTGGTTGAGGCAAACTCAATTTGCCTCAACCACTCCCTGTGGTAGCGAGTTCCACATTCCCACCATTCCCTGGGTAAAGATGTTCCTTCTGAATTCCCCAGTGGATTACCTGGTGACTATTTTATTTTGATGGCCTCTGGTTGCAAACTGTTGCCCCAGAAACAGTGTCGGGCAGGCCACAGGGGCTGCCAAGTGACGAGCTGGCCCTTTTAAAAAGCCTGCCGCGGTGCTCTGGGGCTTGTTCCCATTTATAATAAAAACAGTAAGGTACTCTAGCCCTCAGCCCCCTCACACTCACCATGCCCTATCAATAACAACTCATGCCCCCTCACTCCATGAGCCCTCATACCCTCAATTCCAACTTATGCCCCCCCCACCCTTCTCCAATAGCCTCTCATACCCACCATGCTAACCCATGACATCCTGCCCATCCCCTTGGCGGTTTATAACACCTAATCTCTTGCCACCCATGTCCCCATCGCCCTTTTCTCTTGCATGGTGCATGCCAAGTCCCCCGGTATCCACCATGGGCAGACCTCAGAAGCTATGATGAGATTAAATTAAGTTCTAAGTATGTGGTGTTGCCGGGGGTTGGGTGCTGGAAGACTCTCCAGTTTCTTGCCAGAGATTCCCCTTATCAAGATGGCCACAGGAAAGGGCGGCACGGTGGAGCAGTGGGTTAGCACTGCGGCCTCACGGCGCCGAGGTCCCAGGTTCGATCCTGGCTCTGGGTCACTGTCTGTGTGGAGTTTGCACATTCTCCCTGTGCTTGAGTGGGTTTCGCCCCCACAACCCAAAAATGTGCCAGCTAGGTGGATTGACCACGCTAAATTGCCCCTTAATTAGAAAAAATGAACTGGGTACTCTAAATTTTTTTAAAAAGATGGCCACAGGAAGTCAACCCAGAAGTCACATAGCAGACTGATGCAAAAGCCCCTATCAGGAATCAGTGCCACCCCAACAATGATCAGCTGTATAGCCTTGCTAGACTATATAAGCAGAGCTCGGGGTGAAGCCAACTTGGTGAATGCAAGGAAGGTGCCTTGGAGAGTGAAGAATTTGCTGTGTGCACGCTGTGTGTTTGTTGCTGACCCCTTCCCACATCACATTATCTATGACAGACTTCACTATATTACTAGAAACACTGATAAAAGCTTATTCAATAGATTTAAATCCCTTCAATACTTAATCCCTTATAAAAGCAAACATTTATATTCATAGCCCACATGGAGGTCAGCTAATCCCTTATAGCCACTTGGAGCTGTCAATCAAAATGTGAATTTATAGGCCCACCCATTGTGATAATGATAGGTTGTGGAAGAAGTCAAGCTGCACTAATACTATGATGATAACCCCCAGGCTTATGTAAACAAACAGCCATTGAAATCGCAGGCATCAATTTTTTTCAACTGCCAGCTTTTTTCAGAATTTAAAGAACAGGGGTTTAAATGTCTGGATAGCCTTAGACTTACACATAACTTATCCACTTTTTACGCACATTCATGACTACTCTTAATGATCCCAAAGGAGTAACTGATTTCTCCAAAAGGACACCAGACCACTCCAAAAAAATCCAGTAGATTTAGACTGTGCCCTCACCACCAGCCACCCCCCCCCCCCCCCACCCCCACCCCCCAGCCAGTGAAACTGATGGGTTCTAATACTGGGCTGGGACTTCCAGAGATGTGGCTCTGGCGCCATTTTGACTAAAGCATAGCAAGCCTTCTCCATGAAAATTCAGACATCTGTGTCTACCCAATCTAAACATTTTGGAATTTTAAAGACTTCTTTCAGGTCACCTCAACTTTCTCTTTTCAAGAGAAAATCCAAGTAACATCCTTGGAAGTGACTTTTGCCCACGTTCCAGTGTTTCTCTATCCTTTATATAATGTGGAAGCAAGAACTATACACAGGACACTGTATGGCCTGGCCAAGATTTGAAGTGTTGCACAATCTGCCTATGTTGCATTCTGATCAGTTGGTTGTGGGATCATTTATCTCCGTCTATCATTTGCTGCTTATGTGTTTGGCATGCATGTGGTCCTGTGTTGTAGCTTCACCAGGTTGACACCTCATTTTTGGGTATGCCTGAAGCCTGTCCTGGCGTGCTCTCCTGCACTCTTCGTTGAACCAGAGTTGATCACCTGGCTTGGTTGTTATGGTAGAGTGAGGATATGCCGGGTCATCAGGTTACAGAGCACAATTCTGCTGCTGCAAATGGCCCAGAGCACCTCATGGATGCCCAGTCTTGTGTTGCTAGATCTGTTCGAAATCTATCTAATTTAGCATGATGGTAATGCCACACAACACAATGGAGGGTTTCCTCAATGTGAAGAAGGGACTTCATCTCCACAAGAACTGTGCGGTGGTCACTCCTGCCGATACTATCATGGCTGATGCATCTGCAGCAGGCAGGTTGGTGAGGATGAGGTCAAGTATGTTTTTCCCAGGGCAGCACGGTGGCCTAGTGGTTAGCACAACCGCCTCACGGCGCTGAGGTCCCAGGTTCGATCCCGGCTCTGGGTCACTGTCCATGTGGAGTTTGCACATTCTCCCCGTGTCTGCGTGGGTTTCGCCCCCACAACCCAAAAATGTGCAGAGTAGGTGGATTGGCCACGCTAAATTGCCCCTTAATTGGAAAAAATAATTGGCTAATCTAAATTTAAAAAAAAAAAGAAAATTAAAGTATGTTTTTCACCAGTGCTCCGGTGGTGCAATCGGTTCGCGTTCGGTATTTATAAAGTATGTATTTCCCTCTTGTTGGTTCCCTCAGCACCTATCGCAGACTCAGCCTAGCAGCTATGTCCTTTAGGACTCATCCAGCTCAGTCAGTAGTGGTGCTACTGAGCCACTTTTTTGACATTGAAGTCCTCCACCCAGAGTGCATTCTGCGCCCTTGCCAGCCTCAGTGTTTCCTCCAAGTAGGGGCTGGTTTAGCTCACAAGGCTAAATCGCTGGCTTTTAAAGCAGACCAAGCAGGCCAGCAGCACGGTTCGATTCCCGTACCAGCCTCCCCGGGTAGGCGCCGGAATGTGGCGACTAGGGGCTTTTCACAGTAACTTCTTTGAAGCCTACTCGTGACAATAAGCGATTTTCATTTCATTTCAAGTTGTTGTTGAAAATACGGAAAAATGTGCCATTTGAAACATGGAAGTCTGGCAATATCTGGTCTGAGAGAAACATGAGAGGATACAGGAAAAGATCTCATGATTAATAGCAGCTGCAAAGAGCAGGATTACAAAATGCAGATTCTTTCTCTCAAGCAGGCTTATCAAACATACAGGATTCTTGTATTAAACTAAAAACAATGGCTCACACCTTCATTGAAAATACCTATCTTAGTAAGCATCTGGAAAAGCATGGATGAAGGTTTCAGTTGAATTAAGTGATGAATGTTTAAAACATGTCTTCCGAGTTATAACCAAATGGGTTTTAGCATACAGCTAAAAGCAATGTTTCACACCTTCATTGAAATTAACTATTTTAGTAAACAGCTGGAAAGGAAAGGATGAGGTTCAGTTGAATTTGGTAACAATTCTAGGTGTGAAATTCTACTAACACCAAGTAAATTAAAGAAAATTGGAGACTATCAGTCGACGAGAAACATAATTTAAAGTCAAAATCAAAGGCAAAGTTATGAGCTGGGGACAATTGGAAAATTAAACTATTGAAATGACAGGAATTAAAAGTAACACCTCTTGAAACCACAGTAACTTTGAACATCACAAAGAACAATGTAATCAGAGATCTGAGAGGTGAGGTTATGCCCAAAATGAATATTTAGTTGTATTAGAATGTTTAGGTCAAAGATACTTTTCACAATCAAAGTGAAATAAGTTAATTTACAATAAAGTCATAAAAACTGAATAACTACTAGAAAGAGAATATAAACCCAGAGCAGAAGCAGAAGCAGAGGAGAACTCAGAGAGAGTAGAGAGGAGAGAAGCATATTCAGCTTTCACAGCTCGGTCATGGGAAAGATGAGACAAGCAGCCGAGCTTAAAGAGCTATACATCAAAGGAAAACGAGAATTTAAACAGGAATCAGAGTCAGCTGAGAGATAGCTAGCAGAGCTAGCTCTTATAGCTCAGTACATGGGATCGACAAGACACAGCAATGGAGCTAACCAGCGAATACATCTAAAGAAGACCAGACTTTAAAGAAGATTGATTTTCAAGGTGGGCCTGAAGGTCCCTTCAACCAACCAGAAGGATCCAGGAGCAAGATCTTTTTACCTTTCTGTAAAGAAAGTGATTGCAGCTTTTAAAAGAAAAAATATAATAATAAAATAACTTAATTTAACATGAAATAGTGGTTATTCCTAAAGTCTACTTTACTTACTTAGCAATGCAGGACCCAGGACATTGATGCTACTAAGTGGTAAGTAGATAAAATCTTCAGTGAAGGTATGGGTTATACCAGGGGATAACTTGAAAATATAGTTTGACCCACCGAAGCCCACATCGGAGTCAGGGAGTGAGAATCCCTGTTCACCATTTAGAATGTCGGCCCATTTTGGTATAGGGGGAATTCTAAGATAATGGTGAATTTTCAAAAACAAAGCAGTGTTCAACGTGGAGGAGTGCTGATTCACCAACTGATGGTGGATGATATGTGGTAATCAACAGGAAGTTTACTTGCCCATGTTTGATCTGAAGCCATGAGACTTCACGGAATCCAGATTGGATGTTGAGGACTCCCATGGCAACTACCTCCTGACTGTGCACCACTGTGCCGTCACCTCTGCTGTGTCTGTCCTGCCGGTGAGAGAGGAATGGTGATGGTGGTGTCTGGGGCATTATCTGCAATCACTCGATAGATAGTTTAGATACTGTGAGTGAGTTCAGTCAGTTTCTATTGGCGATGTGCCAAATGAACTTACTCACCCGTGTTGATTTGAACTACAAGTGCCAAATTAATCAGACATGCAATATGTGTACATTGCGCTTAACTTGGAAGCAATGAACTTTCTAATCAGGTTTCAGCATGGATGTTGTAATTGGAATGTTGCAATGCCACTGTGCGTTCAAGCACAGCTGCCTTTATGTGGGCATTGGTGGTACAGCAATAATACTTACACATGTATCAATTCCAGTGGGCCTTTCACTAAACACCCGGGAAACAATGGTTCGCACTGTGGCTTCACAGCGCCAGGGTCCCAGGTTCGATTCCCGGCTTGGGTCACTGTCTGTGCGGAGTCTGCACATTCTCCCCGTGTCTGCGTGGTATTCCTCCGATTTGCTCCCACAAGTCCCGAAGGACGTGCTTGTTAGGTAATTTGGACATTCTGAATTCTCCCTCAGTGTACCCGAACAGGCACCGGAGTGTGGTGACTGGATTCTTCCCCACAGCTACTAGACTCCTCAATGACTCTCCCTCGGACTGATCTGTTCCCTGTAAGAACACTATTTACGACTCCCTATGCTGCTCTTGCTCATGTACTGCTTTGTTTGGCATCTTGTTCCGCACTGTAACCAATCACTGTTTGTTGATGTAACATTTGTCAATGCCCTCTGTCGATTATTCTTTTGTCCACTATGTACGTACTGTGCACGTTCCCCTGGCCACAGAAAAATACTTTTCACTGTGTGGTAAACCACTGTTGCACCTCTATTAGGTGATGTACTGGTAGGACCCAGTAAGCGGAGTATAAATATGTGTGTCCTCCATGCTGCAGCCATTTTGCCAGCTGCTGTGGGAGGCCACACATCTTAGAGCAATAAAGCCTCAGTTGTACTCAACTCAAGTCTTTGTGCAATTGATCGTGCATCAATTTATTGCTCTAAGATGTGTGGCCTCCCACAGCAGCTGGCAAAAAAAAATACGCCAGCGACTGTTAGAAGGAGCCACGCTCGGCCTAGCAGAGACAAAGAAACTAGCGCTCTCTTTGACGGTCAACTCGCGCAACATTCAGGCCGACACCCCCAGCCCCACCCCTCCTAGGCATCGTGGACCCCACAGACGGCCGCCCCAGCGGGGACCTTACCCAGCCACTATGCCTGCGCCACGCGCCAGCCAGCGAATCCTGGGGGTCCCCGATGTTACTTTTGTGGACAGCAGAAACACCCCCGCCAACGCTGCCCGACCCGCGCTTCCCTTTGTAAGGCTTGTGGCAAGAAGGGGCCCTTCGCCACGGTGTCCTAGGCCCGCGCAGTCGCCGCTAGCGCCCCCACCCCCCTCGTTTACGGACAATGGGCGCCGCCATCTTCACCTCCCCGGACTACGCGTGGCCAGTGGGCGCCGCCATCTTCTTCCCCTCAGACCACGCGCGGCAAGTGGGTGCCGCCATCTTCTCCCCCTCAGACCAAACGCAGCCAGTGGGCACTGCCATCTTCACCTCCAAGCAACACGTGCGGCCCATGGGCACCACCATCTTGTTCAACGCCCGCCAAGTGCGGCCCATGGGCGCCGCCATTTTGTCCTCCTCAAGATCTTCAGGCGCCGCCATCTTGTCTCCCCCACGGCACATGGGCACCGTCAGTGTTCAAGAACCTGTGCCCCCCGGGCTCCCCATCATCCAACACCAGCGACGACCGACCACGACTCGCCTCAGTGACAATCGACCAGTCTCGTCCGCACAACCTGGCCACCGCATTGACCAGCGTTAAAATCAACGGGCATGTGACCTCTTGCCTGCTGGACTCCGGGAGCACGGAAAGCTTCATCTACCCGGATACGGTAAGGCGCTGTTCCCTCGCGGTGCACCCCGCCAACCAAAGAATCTCCCTGGCCTCCTGATCCCATTCCATGGTGATCCGGGGGTACTGTATGGTCACACTCACGGTCCAGGGCATAGAATTCAGCGGCTTCCGCCTCTACATCCTCCCTAACCTCTGCGCTGCCCTACTACTCGGCCTGGACTTCCAGTGCAACCTCCAGAGCCTAACCCTGAAATACGGCGGGCCCCTACCACCCCTCACTGTGTGCAGCCTCACGACCCTAAAGGTCGATCCGCCTTCCCTCTTCGCAAATCTAACCTCGGATTGCAAACCCGTCGCCACCAGGAGCAGACGGTACAGCACCCAGGACAGGACCTTCATCAGGTCCGAGGTCCAGCGGCTGCTTCGGGAAGGCATCATCGAGGCCAGCAACAGCCCCTGGAGAGCCCAAGTGATAGTAGTTAAAACTAGGAAGAAACACAGAATGGTCGTGGACTACAGCCAGACCATCAATCGGTACACGCAGCTCGACGCCTACCCCCTCCCACGCATATCTGATATGGCCAATCAGATTGCGCAGTACCGGTCTTCTCAACGGTAGACCTCAAATCCTACCACCAGCTACCACCAGCTCCCCATCCGTAAAGCGGACCGTCCATACACTGCCTTTGAGGCAGACGGCCGCCTCCATCACTTCCTCAGGGTTCCCTTCGGCATCACCAACGGGGTTTCAGTCTTCCAAAGGGAGATGGACCGAATGGTCGACTGGTACGGTTTGCAGGCCACCTTTCCGTACCTAGACAATGTCACCATCTGCGACCATAATCCAGCAGGACCACGACGCCAACCTTGCCAAATTTCTCCACACCGCCGCTCTCCTAAACCTCACCTACAACAAGGAAAAGCGCGTGTTTAGCACGACCCGCTTAGCCATCCTCGGCTATGTGGTCCAGAACAGAGTTCTGGGGCCCGATCTCGACGAAATGCGCCGCCCTCATGGAGCTCCCCCTCCCCCACTGACCCAAGGCCCTCAAACGCTGCCTGGGGTTCATTTCGTACTACGCTCAGTGGGTCCCAAACTATGCGGACAAGACCCGCCCACTCATACAGTCAACCCATTTTCCCCTGACGGCCGAGGCACAACAGGCCATCGCCCATATCAGAGCTGATATAACCAAGGCCGGGGTGCACGCTGTAGACGAGATGCTGCCCTTTCAAGTAGAAAGCGACGCATCAGACGTCACCCTAGCCGCCACCCTCAATCAGGCAGGCAGACCCGTGGCATTCTTTTCCCGCACCCTTCATGCCTCAGAAATTCGGCACTCATCCATCGAAAAAGAGGCCCAAGCTATCGTTGAAGCTGTGCGGCATTGGAGGCATTACCTGGCCGGCAGGAGATTCACTCTCCTCACTGACCAACGGTCAGTTACCTTCATGTTCAATAACACACAGCGGGGCAAGAACAAGAATGATAAGATCTTGAGATGGAGGATCGAGCTCTCCACCTACAATTACGAGATTTTGTATCGCCCCGGTAAGCTCAACGAGTCCCCAGATGCCCTATCCCGAGGTACATGTGTCAGGACACAAGTAGACCAACTCCGGGCCCTGCACGACAGCCTTTGTCACCCAGGAGTCACACGGTGTACCATTTCATAAAGGCCCGCAATCTGCCCTACTCCGTCGAGGAAGTACGGACAATCACCGGGAACTGCCAGGTCTGTGCGGAGGGCAAGCCACATTTCTACCGGCCGAACCGTGCACGCCTGGTGAAGGCCTCCCGCCCCTTTGAACGCCTCAGCGTGGATTTCAAAGGGCCCCTCCCCTCCACCGACCGTAACACGTATTTTGTCAGTGTGGTCGATGAGTGCTCCAGTTTCCCCTTCGCCATCCCATGCCCCGATATGACGTCTGCCACCGTCATCAAAGCCCTCAACACGATCTTTGCTCTGTTCGGTTTCCCCGCCTACATCCACAGTGACGGGGATCCTCCTTCATGAGTGATGAGCTGCGTCAGTTCCTGCTCAGCAGGGGTATCGCCTCCAGCAGAACGACAAACTACAACCCCCGGGGAAACGGAAGAGGGAGAACGGGATGGTATGGAGGGCCGTCCAACTGGCCCTACGGTCCAGGAACCTCCCGGCCTCCCGCTGGCAGGAGGTCCTCCCTGTTGCACTACACTCCATTCGGTCACTACTGTGCAGTGCCACTAACAACACACCCCATGAACTTCTCTTTGCCTTCCCCAGGAAGTCCACATCCGGGGTGTCGCTCCGACTTGGCTTGCAGCTCCAGGACCCGTCCTGCTCTGTCAGCACGTCCAACTCCACAAGGCGGACCCGTTGGTGGAGAGGATGCAGTTGTTCCACGCCAACCCCCAGTATGCCTACGTGGCGTACCCCGACGGCCGCCAGGATACTGTGACCCTCAGGGACCCGGCACCAGCAGGTTCCACACACACACACACACCCGGCCCAGCACCACCCTCCCCTCCCCCGGCGCTCGCAGCAGCAACCCCCCAGGACCTTCCGTCTTCCCCCTGCCCACGCCCGAGGTTGAAGAGGATTTCGGCACGCTTCCAGAGTCACTGAAGACCGGCATCGGCATCGCCGCCACCACTGCGTCGCTCCCAGCGGAACATCAAGGCCCCGGACCAATTAAACCTCTAACTGGTCCACTGGACTTCAAAATACATTTTTTTCTCTCCACCAAAAAAAATGGAAATGTAATTTGGAAAAAAAAGCAATAACCATTTGTTGTATGTTGTTCTCCACTACCCCCGCGAGTGTAAATATGTGTGTCCTCCATGTTGCAGCCATTTTGCCAGCTGCTGTGGGAGGCCACACATCTCAGAGCAATAAAGCCTCAGTTGTACCCAACTCAAGTCTTTGTGCAATTGATCGTGCA
Organism: Scyliorhinus canicula; assembly: GCF_902713615.1. NCBI lineage: Eukaryota > Metazoa > Chordata > Chondrichthyes > Carcharhiniformes > Scyliorhinidae > Scyliorhinus > Scyliorhinus canicula. Next base: position 262,797,796 of record NC_052148.1, on the reverse strand, counting down.
TCACACTGTACTTCGGTACATGTGGCAATAAATATCATTCAATCAGGGGATTTTCACAGTAAATTCATTGCGGTGTTAATGTAAGTCTACTTGTGACACTAATAAAGATTGTTATTAATATTTAGCAAGCTCCTGAATTGTCAAGAAAGCTCACCACCACCAAGGATAATTAGGCTTGGGCAATAAATGCTGGTTTGGCCAGTAATTCCCAGTTCCAGTGAATGCAAACAAAACCTGTCTCCATCAATCAACACTTAAAAGCAAATCATTTACACTAGGCCGCAGGTATTTGAGATGTGATCAGGTACATTGTTTGCTCTGCCATTAGCACATTTATTCTTTTGCAATGAAATGAATGAAAGAGAGAGAGAGGGCCAAGAGTCTTTATTTGTGTAACTGCTTCAGAATGTCACAAAGTCCTTTCAGGGTAAAGGTGGTAAGTTTTATTTGAGCAAACAACAGACATCTTGTGTGCAGGATGCTCCCAGGAAAAAAGCAAATAAATACTCGAGGAAATCCGCCTGAGCTGCTCTTCTGATAAGATAACTATAAAGCTCTGTAGAAAGGGTTTGTGTGCTCACCTGCTCCCACTAAAAGCCACCAATCTACAAAAAATAATTAAGGGAAGTATTTTTACGGTGTTTAAGTGAGCAGAGACTTATGGAAGTTTTCTGTGGGCAGCTTGCCAACTGAGTATATTCATAGTTTGAATTCTTGGAGGATATTTTATAGCATAACCCATGGCTCCCAAGGTCTGTATTTAACATAATGGCGCTAAGCATATTGAAATGAAATAATAATCATTGCTTATTGTCACAAGTAGGCTTCAATGAAGTTACTGTGAAAAGCCCCTAGTCGCCACATTCCGTCGCCTGTCCGGGGAGGCTGGTATGGGAATCGAACCGTGCTGCTGGCCTGCCTTGGTCTGCTTTAAAAGCCAGCAATTTAGCCGAGTGAACTAAATCAGCCCCTTGCATATTGTAGCCCTCTAAGATGGACACCAGTCTACAAAATGGAGAACCGCAAAGAATACAGGGAAAAACAGCCATAGTAAGGACACACAGCTTGCAGAAGCATTTAGCATTTTGCACGTACAAAACCGGTTTCAAGGCAGCTGCAGAAACTCAGCCAAAGGTGCAAATAGGAAAACGATCTGCATACTAATGAGGTGATACCGGCCCAGTCCCAGATACAATAGAAACATTTTAAGTATCAATCGATTCTTTTCTATAGCTACCCAGCCAGGATGGCGCCAGAGAAACCAGAACAATGACCCCTAGGAACCGCCCCAGCCATCGAGAAACGACCCCAGGATAGGGGAGTTCAAAACGTATCGATCGGGAAAGACCCAATCGATGAGGGAACCGCCCCAAGGGGGCCTGGACCTCCTGGGGCCTATAAAAAGAAGGTCCCACACATGATTCGGTCTGTTGCTTCCTGACTCCGGCCTCCGACTCCAGCCTCCAGAACCTGTCTTTCATCACCGGCCGTTGAGCATCAGCCATCTATCAGTAAGTGCCAAAACAATGATCGCTACGTGACCCAGGCATTGCTTATACTCTTGCTGACTTTAATAACCAGAAGTTGCAGACCAAGAACGGGACGAAGGCCTTGCCCCCCTGACCTTGCCTGTTCCTTTCTAGATAAGTATTTAGTCGTTTAATAGTAGGAATAAGTATTAGTCTTTTAGCGTGTGCATGAGTATTTATTATATTTGTTATAATAAACACTAATTGTTTGGACTTACTGATCGGTGTTTAGATTTATTGCTTTGAACTTGACCTTGATAATTTGTGACGGTGTCTCTTACAGCACCTGGCGACTCCAGAGCATAGATACATATACAGAGCCACACCAGTGTTAAGCACATGTCCTTTATTGGAGGCGTGTTAGTCACACTAACAGTAGAACGAGCAACAATATTGACTCATTTATTGGAAGTAAGGGGTGTGCCAATTTGAATACCAACGTTGGGCAACTATTGCAGAATTGGAAGGTTCATCATTTTGACACAATACCCAGAAGCATTCAGTTTGTCATACAGCTCATTAGATCCAATCCTCAATTACAAATCAACCCACAGGTATGAACAAACTCACTGGCAACTATATTACACAAAGCAGGACTTTTTCCATGAATTCACTACTGCAAGATTGATATACATTTCCGTTAGCCACGAGCCCATGTCAATAAAATTCAAGGAAAGAAGGAATAATCAGTTGAAGCTTCCAAACCTCTAAAAACCCATCATCTAAGGGCGGCACGGTGGCACAGTGGTTAGCACTTCTGCCTCACAGTACCAGGGACCCGGGCTCGATTCTGGCCTCAGGTCACTGTCTGTGTGGAGTTTGCACTTTCTCCCCGTGTCTGCGTGGGTTTCCGCGTGGGTTTCTTCCGGGTGCTCCGGTTTCCCCCCACAGCCCAAAGATGTGCAGGTTAAGTGGATAGACCGTGCTAAATTGCCCCTTAGTGTCCAAAGATGGTCAGGTTAGGTGGGGTTGCGGGGTTACAGGATTAGGGCAGTGGGCATAGGTAGGGTGCTCTTTTGGCGCAGACTCGATGGGCCGAATGGCCTCCTTCTGGACTGTAGAGGTTCTATGGACTTAAATAAAACTAAGGCGCCATCAGACAAGAAATACAGACCTAATTGCTGAAACTTTTAGCTTAATGGTTGCTTTAAGACACCAAGCTGAGTGTTTACCACCTCTGCCCACCCCTCGCTCTGTAGTCACGGCCTGGCGGTAGACTGGAAGCAGGCATATTAAATTAACTCAGCACCTCAACACTCTCCTGCCAACATTGGACCTCCACCTCTGCAAACATAGTGTGCTGCTTGCCAGGGTACAGTTTTGCCATTGTGATGTGCAAGGCATGGGTACACCCCACGGCATTTACACATTAATAGTGTGTAGAGGAAAATAAATCTCTGGGCTTTGCACTCCTTGAGGGAACACAAGTTCATGATTTATATTTGGATCATACCTTCCAGAATGCATGCAGAGCAGAGTGCGTTTCTCTCCAGGTACAGTTAAAACTTTATTGGCATTTCCTTCCAGATCCTGTTGCATTTAGAAGGCCCCATCAGTTCATTCTGCAGCCTCCACCCATGTGATTTGAAAGGTTGCCAATTCTGCCCTGCTCCCTGGTTCTCGTATTACAAATTCTCTCACTTCCAACCAGTCTGTGAGTCAAACTACCTTCAGCTCCCATCTCCAGTATTTACTGAACCAATAAACAAATGTGATCAAAGCAAGTGAGAATAAAACGCGAATACAAAAGAATACTGCGGATGCAGGGAATCTGAGGTAAAAACGGAAGATGCGGGAAATAGTGAAAGTCAGGTGTTCAGGCCTGAAGAGTCATCAGGACCTGAAGCGTTAACTATCTCACTCCCCCACTCTCCCTCGCGGGGAGAGCTCAGACGATCAAAATGAACGTACTGCCCAGGTTCCTCTTCCTGTTTAGATCCATTCCGATCTACATCCCCAAGGCCTTTTTCAAAGTTCTGGACAAACTTATCATGGCGTTCGTATGGGGGGGGTAAAAATTCTAGGATCCCAAAGAAGGTCCTACAAAAAACAAAATCCAGCGGGGGGCTAGCCCTCCCGAATCTACAATTCTACCACTGGGCGGCAACAGCCGAGCGAGTAAGGGGATGGATCCAGGAGCCAGAAGCCAAGTGGGTGCGTGCGGAGGAGGCCTCCTGCATGGGGACCTCCCTCCAGGCCCTCGCCACGGCAGCACTCCCATCCCCACCCAAAAAACACTCCAGCAGCCCAGTGGTGACAGCCACCCTCCAATCCTGGAACCAACTGCGGCAGCAATTTGGCCTGACCAAAATGTCGGACAAGGCTCCCATCTGCAACAACCATAGGTTCACACCAGCACTGACTGACGCCACCCTCAAAAGGTGGAGGCAGGACGGGGGGACACTGACAGTCAGGGACCTATACACGGACGACAGGATCGCAACACTGGACGAACTGACAGAGAAATTTCGGCTAGCCGGGGGGAACGAGCTACGGTACCTGCAGCTCAAAAACTTCTTACGAAAGGAGACAAGGACGTACCCACAACCGCCATGACAGACACTACTGGAAGACCTACTGGACGCAAGTATCCTAGAGAAGGGGAACTGTAGCGACATGTATGACCGACTGGTAGAAAGGGACGACACCGTACTGGACGCAACAAGAATGAAATGGGAGGACGACCTGGGGATTGAGGTAGGGTGGGGACTCTGGAGCGAAGCACTGCATAGGGTCAACTCCACCTCCACGTGCGCAAGGCTCAGCCTGACACAACTAAAAGTGGTACATAGAGCCCACTTAACAAGAAACCGTATGAGTAGGTTCTTCCTGGACGGAGGTGGAGGACAGATGTGAACGGTGCCAAAGAGGCCTGGCCAACCACGCCCACATGTTCTGGTCTTGCCCCAGACTTGTGGAGTACTGGACAGCCTTCTTCGAGGCTATGTCCAAAGTGGTGGGGGTGAGGGTGGAGCCATGCCCGATAGTGGCGGTCTTCGGGGTTTCAGACCAGCCAGATCTATTCCTGGGGAGGAGGGCGGACGCCCTTGCCTTTGCCTCCCTGATCGCCCGCTGTAGAATCCTGTTTGGCTGGCGGTCAGCAGCACCGCCCAGAGCTGCAGACTGGCTGTCCGACCTCTCGGAATCTCTCCAAATGGAGAAGATCAAATTCGCCATCCGAGGGTCAGACGACGGCTTCCACAGAACGGGGGCGGCCACAGTTGTTATTATGAAGATGCTTACCTGTAAATATACATGTTAATTTTTGCGTATTTTTTCTTTTTTTTTCTTTTTCTCTCTCTAATAATTTGTAATTTGTTGGATATAAAATATGAAAACTCAATAAAAAACATTTATAAAAAAAAAACTATCTCGCTCCACAGGTGCTGACTGACCGGCTCAGCATTTCCAACACTTTTGGCTTTCATTTTTGAAAATACATTGAACCATTTTTCTAAACACCCCAAGCATTGCTCACGTGTTGTGGAGATTAACCTTTAATTCTTAGAGAGTCTGGGCTGACCATCGCGCTGCAGTGTTAAGGAAGTGCTGCACTGGGTTACCATAGAATCTATAATGCAGAAGAAGGCCATTCGGCCCATTGAATCTGCACTGGCCCTTGGAAAGAACACCCTACTTAAGCCCACACCTCCACCCCATCCCCGCAGCCCAGCAACACCACCCAACCCTTTTGGACACTAAGGGGAATTTATCATGGCCGATCCACCTAACCTGCACATCGTTGGGCTGTGGGAGGAAACCGGAGCTGCCGGAGGAACCCCACGCAGACACGGGGAGAACGTGCAGACTCCGCATAGACAGTGACCCAGCAGGGAGTCGAACCTGGGACCCTGGAGTTGTGAAGCAACAGTGCTAACCGCTGTGCTACCATGCTGCCCCTTTTACTCGGGGTTTGTACTCGGAAGGGAAGTTTGCAGATCTGAACGAGCTGTGGGAGAGGTTTAAGTTACCGAGGGGGAGTGAGCTTAGATATATGCAGTGAAGGACTTGGTGCGAAAAGAGTGCAGGGCGTTTTGCAGGTTTTTGGAGTGCACTCTGTTGGAGCAATTGCTGCCCACAGGCGAGTTGGGGGAGGGTAGAATTGGAGATATACGGATGTTTGGGGGGAGCAGGGAGAGGCGCAAGTGGTGAGGATCAAGAACAAATGGGAGGAGGAGTTGGGGGGGGGAATAGTTGGGGTACTGTGGTGCGAAGCGACGTGGAGGGTGAATTCAACCTCCTCCTGCACGAGGATGAGCTTAATTCAGTTCAAGGTGGTGCACAAGGTACACATGGACCAGGCAAGGATGAATGGGTTCTTCCCGGGTGGGGGTGGCCGACGAGTGTGAGAAGTATGGGTGGGGGGGCCGGTAAATCATGTGAATATGTTTGGAGTTGCGAGAAGCTGGGGAAATACCAGGAGGCAGTGTTTGGGAAGTTATCCACGATAGTGGGGTGGAGGTCAGGCCGGACAGAATGGTGGAGATGTTTGGGATATCGGAAGTGCTGGAGGTGCTGGGGGAGAAGGGGGCCGATGTCGCACAGTTGCACGGTAGCACAGTGGCTAGCACTATGGCTTCACAGCGCCAGGATCCCAGGTTTGACTCCCACTTGGGTCACTGACTGCGCGGAGTCTGCACGTACTCCCCGTGTCTGCGTGGGTTTCCTCCGGACGCTCCGTTTCCCTCCCACAAGTCCCGAAAGACGTGCTGTTAGATGAATTGGACATTCTGAATTCTCCCTCTGTGTACCCGAACAGGCGCCGGAGTGTGGTGAATAGGGGATTTTCACAGTAACTTCGTTGCAGTGTTAATGTAAGCCTACTTGTAACAATAAAGATTATTATTATTATAGAGGCCTTCGCCTCTCTAATTGCTCAGCGAAGGATCCTGTGAAGTTAGAGGTCGGGTACCCCACTGTGGGGTGGTGGCCTGGCTGGGGGACTTGTACGCCTTTCTCTGATTGGAGAAGATTAAGTTTGAGTTGAGGGGGTCAGCGGTGGGCTTTGAGATGCGGTGGGGGTTGTTCATGGCGCTGTTCAAGAAATTGTTCTTCGCAGGAGGCTGGAGGAGGGGACAGCGAGGGAGGGGAGGGGATAAATGGCAAAAACTGTACAAACTGTGGACTGTGATTGTATGGAGTCTGTATTTTATATGTTGCTGTTTTTACACATGTCTGAAATTGTGGTGAATGCATTATACTAATAATCCACCAGTGCATTTATATCTGTGCTGTTGCACTTGTATTTGTATCTGTGCCATACTGTTGCCATCGTGGGCTTCTCCTATGGGCCATTGTATGGCATTATCCATAGGGGAACATGTTGGGGCATGTATACGCTCTGCCCATGGCTCCTCCCCCTTGAAGGGAGGTACAAAGAACAGTCGACCTGCAGGCAGTGTGGTGATCACAAGTTAACCAGATGCAACACAACTGAGCGACCACTAGAGGGAGCACGGGAGAGCCATATAAATAGATCAGGACAGGAAGTGGAAAACACTTCACAGCAGGGGGGCTGGTAAGCAGGACACACAGCAAGCAAAGCTGGTAGTTAGCACTGGAAGGTAGTTCTAGGTCGAGCTCTGGAAACTGAACGAACCCACAATAAAGCATCTTCTCCACACTTGAGACTGCGAGCTTTATTAAGACACGAGGAACAACACATGGTACCCAGGAGTGATTTCAGACGCTTATGACAGGACAACTCAGCTGCAGATACAGAAAGCACAAAATGGCATGGAAATCTCATACTGGACATTTGACTGGGGAAGACATCGCTAATTCGAGGATGTGGCATGGATACCCACCTCAGCTGGACACGACTGGTAATGTAAGAAATGTCTGGAAAAGGTTTAAACAAATGTTCGATTTTTATCTCATAGCTAATGATGTAGCAGAGGCCTCAGACAAAATTAAAATAGCAATTCTCATCGAAGGGCCCGTCAATAGGAAAGTGTATAATGGATTTAAACACTCAAAAGGTGAAGACAGGAACAGCTTACAAACGTTACTAAACAAATTTGAAGAGTACTGTGAGAAATTTGAACAGCAAGGCATGCTCACAGTCCAACCTGCACAGAGACTGAGTGATGCAAGACTTAAAAAATCACAAAAAGATCAGGAAATCGCGAATGCACAGTACAGATCAAAAAGAAGAAATAACATGAATTTTTCACAAAGCCAAAACGCTGAAATCCAGTCCAGATCGGAAAGAAAAGGTAACTTACAACTTTTAGAAAGAAAAAACGCTGAAATCCGCGATAAAATGGCGTCGGAGCACATTTTGCAGTCTCTGGTAAGCAAAGAACTACAAATCGCGTCTGCGCATGCGCCGGAACCGGAAGTCGCGCATGCGCCGGAACCGGAAGTCGCGCATGCGCAGTTTACAAAAGATCGCGGCGCCGATCGTTATGCGCATGCGCAAGCCGCGCATGCGCAGTCAAAAAAAGTCTTCGTCGCGGACCGTCATGCGCATGCGCAAGCCGCGCATGCGCAATGGACACCGAACCGCACAAGGAAAGAAAGCCGATTTGCGCATGTGCAAGTCGTTCCTACGCGTGACGTCATGACGTCTGAGAATCCTGACCACGCCCACTTAAAAGGGAAATGCCCGAAAATTGAAAACAAGACACTTAAAGTGGTAAAACCAAATTTTCTTGCCTCAGAACACAGAAAAACGCCTGAACTTAAACCAACAGTGAAAAACAACTTGCGCAAAACCTTGGAAAAAGCTGCCTTCACCACACACAGTGAAGCGAACAAAAAGAATTCCGAAACAACAAAAGATGATTTGTTTTTCGACGATTACCTCTCAGACCTGACTGGGTCAGTCGGATATGCTTATCACAGCATCAGCGACACGGTAGCAAAGCACAACACGAACCAACTCGTGGTAGATGAATCCAACCAAGATGATTTGGTTTTCAAAGAATACTACTCAGACATGGCTGAGTCAGTCGGCTATGCTTATCACAGCATCAGCGACACGGTCGCAAAGTTCAACACGAATCAACTCGTGGTAGAAGAATCCAACCAGGATGATTTGGTTTTCGGAGAATACTACTCAGACACAGCTGAGTCAGTCGGATATGCTTATCACAGCATCAGCGACACGGTCGCAAAGTTCAACACGAATCAACTCGTGGTAGAAGAAGCCAACGAAGATGAAATGGGTTTCAAAGAATACTACTCAGACATGGAGGAGTTATTTGGACATGCTGATCACAGCATCAGCGACACCGTTGCAAAGCTCAACACGACTCTACTCATGGTGGATGAATCCAACACCATGGTGCCATGGCAGCTCGTCAATACATTGGATGACAGCAATACCCAAGACGAAGACGACGCCACACAGAGAGCACAGGAAGACTCCACGGAGCGAGCGATGACAGGCTCCACAGTGCGAGTGATGAAAGACGCCAACAGGGATGCAAGCAAACACTCCCGGGCGGACACCAAGCATGAACAAGACCATGAAGGTAAACCCGCTGTACCTGAGCAACCGCAAGCAGACTATGAAAGTCTACCACGCTCACAGGAACAAGAAGCAAGAGCAGACTATGAAAGTCCAACACGCTCACAGGAACAAGAAGAAGACAATGCACCTCTGCCCACTGCATGCGAAGACAGTGACAAGGTGATCACACTCAACGTACAGGATCACAGTGAGACTGACAGTTCTCAGCTTGTCTGTACCGAAGCACAGAGCGAAAACAGTGACAAGGTGCTCGCACTCGACGTACAGGATCACAGTGAGACTGACAGTTCTCAGCTTGTCTGTACAGAAGCACAGAGTCGGGCCACCCAACAGTCCAGAGAGACGATGCCGAAAGAAAACATGCAGATTTTGACTCCAGAAGAGGAGCACCTGGAGCCCAGAGAGACAACGCCAAAAGAAAACATGCAGATTTTGACTCCAGAAGAGGAGCACCTGGAGTCCACAGAGACAATGCCGAAAGAAACCATGCAGATTCTGACTCCAGAAGAGGAGCACCTGGAGTCCAGAGACATCAAACAAAAAGAAACCATGCAGATTTTGACTCCAGAAGAGGAGCACCTGGAGTCCAGTGAGATAACATCAACAGAAATCATGAAGATTTTAACTCCAGAAGCGGAGCACCAAGAGTCTAGAGAAACCACGTCAACTGAAATCATGCAGATTTGGACTCCAGAAGAGGAGCGCCGAGAGTCCACAGACACCGCGTCAAATGTAATCAAGAAGACTTGACTCCGGAAGACGAGCACCAAGAAAGCAAAGATGCGGAATCCAATTCTCCACAACTGATTGATGTCACCTGCACCGATGCAACATCAGATCATTCGCACCACTCGCGAGACGGAATGCTCAATGACTCAAATTATCCACTCGGGACACTCACAGAGTATAACAAGAAAAACAAAAGTCAAAAGAAACACAGCAAGAACAAAAACAACATGAAGCGCGACAAGACCAACAACAATAGCAAGAAGCACAGCAGAAACGAGAACGACAACAGCAAGAAGAAAAGCAACATGAAGCGCGACAAGACAAACAATGATAGCAAGAAGCACAGCAGAAACGAGAACGACAACAGCAAGAAGAAAAGCAACATGAAGCGCAACAAGACAAACAACTACGTCAGGCACAAAGATAGCGACAACGACAGGGACAGAAACAACAAGAACGGCAACGAGAACAACAAAGTCAGGAACAACGACAGTGCCAACACCAAAGACGGAAACGACAAAAACAGCGACAAGTACGGCAACGAAAACAACAAAAACAAGAACGACAGAAACAACAGCAATGAAACAACGACTTGTACACAATGGAACTACTTGGCACATGACGGACAATGCCACAGCGCATGGCAAAACGATGACAAGACTACAAACATGTCATGGGATGACGACGAATCGCATAAACACACGTCTGCTCCAGAACGAGCAAGCACACCAGCATCCAAGGCGGATGAGACAATAAATCAACACCACAAGCACAGAAAATAAAAAAAAAAAAAAAGTCCATGCCAGTCAACATCAGTGATGTGACCATGCAGACACCTCGGGATGACGCATTGGGTACTTAAGATAACAAGGAACACCAACAACATTCACAGCGGACTTGCAATATCAATATCACCACGTCATCAACAACAAAAAGAAAAAAAAGCTCTGAACAAATTCATCAAGTTTGGACTCATAAATGTTTTTATTAAGATTGGACATATAAATACATTGGCTTTGTTAACTAAGGCAATAGCATCATCACTTGTATAGATACGCATATCATAAGTTACTGTTTTGTATAAAATTTCTTTAATGATGTACAGAAACTATGTAATGAGAAAAAGGGGGATGTGGTGATCGTAGATTGACCAGATACAAAACAACAGAGCAAACACGAGGGGGAGAGCTATAAATACACTGGGACAGGATGTACAATTTTCTTTAACGATGTTCAGAAAATATGTTAAGAGAAAAAGGGGGATGTGGTGATCACAAGTTAACCAGATGCAACACAACTGAGCGACCACTAGAGGGAGCACGGGAGAGCCATATAAATAGATCAGGACAGGAAGTGGAAAACACTTCACAGCAGGGGGGCTGGTAAGCAGGACACACAGCAAGCAAAGCTGGTAGTTAGCACTGGAAGGTAGTTCTAGGTCGAGCTCTGGAAACTGAACGAACCCACAATAAAGCATCTTCTCCACACTTGAGACTGCGAGCTTTATTAAGACACGAGGAACAACACAGGCAGTTCTCAGCATTGGTTCAGTCACAGGCAGGCACTGTTCTAAGTTGATTAAAGCCACGGTTTACTTCCACTCACGTTCAAGTGAATTGATGGTCGCATCAGGAATAAAGTACAGTTTTAAAAAAAGGAAGTACTGAAATGTCAGGGGTGTAGTATTTGTTAAACTGAGTTGGCCGTCTCTGGTGAATGTAAAAACATCCCATGGCATTATTTGAAGACAAGCAGAGGAGTCCACCCTGTCATTCTGACCAATATTTTTCTTTCAACCTGTGATATTATCATAACTATCAATATTGCATGGGTTAATGTCGCATCATGAATAGCCACTAGAGAGAGCTGCAGGTACAACTATATAAAGCAGTGATGCTAGACCTTAGGGGAGGTGTTTATGCAGGAGACAGCTAGTGAAGGTCATAAGAGCAGTTAATGTGAGGTTAGATTATAATTTATACCAGTAGTGAGATTAGCAGTAGATGGGTGTAGTTTAGATGTTATTGATCAATTCTGTATTCTAAAGGACTAAGTGTTGAAACCCAGTTTTAATCGTGTAAATAAAATCATAGCTTTGTTTCAGTAAAAGCTATACTGTGGTCTTTGTGGAACACTACGCCAACCATCCTGAAATAAGCAAAACAAAGAACACAGCACAACCAATCCCAGTAAAATAGATTGCTTGTCATTATGCCATTGCTGTTTGTGGGCAAGCTGCCACAATGTTGTCTTCCTACATTACAACAGTTACTACTTTTCAAAAGTATTTTATTTGCTGTAAACCACATAAGGATATCCTGAGATTCTGAAAGGCACCACAGGAATCATGTTTGTTTCTTATTCAAATCAAGTGGTATTTGCTTCTAGGTATGTGCGACGTGGAATTTCCATTATTTTACTTTGTTTATCATAGATTATCATAGAATTTACAGTGCAGAAGGAGGCCATTCGGCCCATCGAGTCTGCATCGGCTCTTGAAAAGAGCACCCTACCCAAGGTCAACACCTCGACCCTATCCCCAGAACCCAGTAACTCCACCCAACACTAAGGGCAATTTTGGACACTAAGGGGAAATTTAGCATGGCCAATCCACCTAACCTGCACATCTTTGGACTGTGGGAGGAAACCGGAGCACCCGGAGGAAACCCAAGCACACACGGGGAGGATGTGCAGACTCCGCACAGACAGTGACCCAAGCTGGAATCGAACCTGGGACCCTGGAGCTGTGAAGCAATTGTGCTATCCACAATGCTACCATGCTGCCCTGATCCATCTATATATTTGGCACCTGCGCTTTAACACAAGGCCTTCCAAACTAACATGGGCCATTCTTTTTCCTGCACCCTGTTGGATGTGCAGTGACGGTAGCCATTCAATTGAGTAAGGTGATGCTTTGCACCATGGTGGTCAACTCTAGGTTAAGCATCGCCTGGAATCTCACTCTAGCATGGTGGTCCCTGCTGCATTTGATACCGAGGAAGACAGTTAGCCAGAAGCTCCGCGGTTCACGGGCCTCTTTTCTGTGGATCCTTTTCTTGGCCAGCTAAGCTTCTTTCTGCTCGCCTTTTCCAATGTCCTTTTAAATAGTCAGCCTCCAGAGGTCGGCCAGCAGTGACTATCCTCCAGTTTTCAGTAACAACGTCCGCCATCTTCATATCTCGCTTGTAGGTGGCATTGTAACGGAGAAATGGAGGCCCAGGAGCTCACGGCCCAATGGTCAATTCACCGCACAGAAAGTCCATCATCCATCCAATGAAATGGCAGAGTCAGCGAAAATGTTGTTTAATTAGCAGGGAGTGTATGCTGACGGAATGAGCACGTTCCAATATCTCTGAGTCGGTGCCCTTGCCTTGCCAAGAGATGGTCTGGATATGCCTGAGGCAGCAATGGTTGAAACTGTTCAGCCTTTTCTCCTGCCTAGCATATGTTGTCCGGGTCTCATCACTACAGAGGAGTGCGTTGAGGACACAGGCTTGGGAGATATTCTCAGTCAGGTTACTGCCCTTCCACATTCTCTGGCTCAGCTTGGACAGAACAGCTTCTATGATGCATGGGTTGATGTCAGCATCAAGTGACAGATTACCGGTGACTCTAGACCTCAGATATGTGAAATTATCAACAGCCCCACTGTCACATTGTCAATGCTGATAGATAGCGGTTAGGCAACATTTTGGATCATGATATTTGTCTTCCTTTGCTCCGGACCATGTGCTGGAAAATGGGATCAGAATAGATGTAAAAGTGTAAAGTCGCCATAGTCCCAGATGACCATAGACGGCTCTCCCCTTTGAGAGAGAGCTGACTGGTGGTGATTTAACCTGAGGATCACCACACCTCAGGCGAGGGGCAAGGATGAGAAGGTGGGGCCTTCATGAATAAACAAGAATAGATAGGTGCTTGACAGCCAGCACAAACATGATGGGCCGAAGTGCTTCTTTTTGTGCTGTAAGGTCATGGATATAGGTTGTGAGGCGGTAAATTTAGAACTGAGATGAGGAGGAACTACTTCTCACAGAGGGTGGTGAATTTGTGGAACTCGCTGCCCCACAGAGCGGTGGAAACTGAGTCACTAAATGGTTTCAAGGAGGTAGATATATTTCTGATTTGAAAAGAGGGTTAAAGGAAATGGGGAATAGGTGAACTTGAGGTCAGGGAAGAGATCAGTCATGATCTGAATGAATGGCAAAGCAGGCTTGAAGGGCTGAATTGCCTACTTCTGCTTCTACTTCCTATGTTCCTGGGACTCTGTGGCACTATTGCCTGCTGAGAGTTTGCAGTATGTTCTTATATGACAATACTGTCATTTGATCCCATGTGTTCTGAAGGCAGTGCCAGCTATGTTCTCTGTCAGCTGCTATGTTGCGATGCTCCGTTTAGGAAACTTTCTGGTGAGCCAACGCGTGCTTAACCCGGCAGTTATGTTTCAGAAATCATTTGTGCTCTGCCACTTAAAACACTGAGGGGCTCCTAGTCTTTACATCAAGATCTGAAGTCTGCTGTTACCCTACTAGTTTTTAAAAAATACTGTAGGCACCGGTTCATTATGTCAGTCGACCTTCGTTTTGAAAGCGAAAGACTGCGGGTGCTGGAGTTCTGAAATAAACAAACCAGGAAACAAAAACCTCAGTAGGTATTCCCCAATCCCCAGAGGGGGGTGGGAATCACGCTGGATTCCCAGAGCTATCTTATCTCTCTCTCCACACGAGAGCCTGCCTAAACCTTTCAAGCACTTTATGTCAATGCATTTTGCATGTTGTGACCTACAAGACCTTATCTGAAGGTTATCCTCGTCTGTCGAGCCCCGATGCAGTGCAGGCAAACGCATGGGTATGTTATTGGTTGGAATGTCAACGAATTGGATTGAGAGTGTGGCGACAACGCCCCATTGACAGAGAGAGAGGGAGAGGAGAGCTTTGCATGACTCATGGGTTCACAACACAGTAACACTATCGCAGCTGGGGCATGACGTTCCTCCTTATACTTCAGCACCAGTTGTCCTCTGTCGAATAGAGTGTGCACCCCCTGGGTGCGGGAGGGAAATACTATTTGCAAGCCAAAAGGTGAGTGGAAGCCATTTAAAAGGAATCAGAAGGGACTGGAAATTACAACAAAAAATAAAGCGTTTGGAAGACCTCACTCAGCAGATCTTTGGGGGGGGGGGGGGGGGGGAGAGTTAACGTTTCGAGTGGAAGATGATGACTTCTTCGAATCTGCATGAATATAATAGTGTTCATTATAGGTTCGGTTTCTCTCGGCTGTCCCTGTCACCCTGGGTGTGTGTGTTTTGCATCATTTTGAAGGGCGTGCGGTTTATTTATATACATCAGGCTGTTCATGTATCTCTGCATTCTCTCTCTGTGTGTCCTTCATTTGGGGACCAGGCCGTGCAATTTACTAGAGGTTGGTGTTAAATTGTCGGTGGGGGGGGGGTAGTGATAGGTCTGCGGTGGGGATATTATTTGCTTTACAGCAGGGTGACTCCGAGCAGCCCCCCTGTGCAGGGTGCTGCCTCTCCCTGTGTCTACCCCTGCTTTGCTACAAAGACCCTGCCTCGCGCCTGCCCGTCTCCCGGGGCGACCGCCACTGCGTGCGCGCCACTTCCATTGATAAAACCGCCTGCCGGGCCCGGCTCCAGCCCATTGGCTCCGCTCGCTGCCAATCAAAGGCCGCCCTCATTTCTTTCTCTCTTCAAAGTCGATCAAAAAAACCGGTACATAGCTTTCCGTTCCACTTTTTTGTTTATTTCCCTTCGTTTACTCAGGCTCTTACATATATTTTTTCTATTTATATTATTTTTGTGCTCTTGTATTTATCCCGCCTCCCGCGGCCTTTTTTTGGCTGGCCGCCTGCCGGGTGGGCAGAGAGTCTGCGGCGCGATTGGTCGGGAGCCGGTGTCGATCAACCGAGCCGGCCCCGCCCACCTCTCCCCGCACTGCGGGTCTGCGGCGAGGGGGCGCGTGCGCGTGCGCGGAGGTGCGCGGGCACGGTCGGCAAACGGTCGGCGGCTGAGACTGGGTGAGGACGCGAGGCTGGGAGCCCGGAGCGGGGAGTCACTGAGGGGGTGCGGGCCGGGGGACGCGAGAAGATGTGATGGTGATGGAGGGAATGCAAAGGACAGAGAGAGAGAGATTCCAAACTAAATTCATCCCCAAACCGTTCTGTGGGCTGACCCTCCCCCCTTTCTCTTGGGCTGATACCCCCCCTCTTGGACTGATCCCCCCCCCCCCCCCCCCCTCCTCTTGGGCTGCCCCCCCCCCCCCCTCCCCTCCTCTTGGGCTGCCCCCCCCCCCCCCCTCCTCTTGGGCTGACCCCCCCCCCCCCCTCCTCTTGGGCTGACCCCCCCCCCCTCCCCTCCTCTTGGGCTGAACCCCCCCCCCCCCTCCCCTCCTCTTGGGCTGAACCCCCCCCCTCCCCTCCTCTTGGGCTGAACCCCCCCCTCCCATCCTCTTGGGCTGATTCCCCCCTGCCCTCCTCTTGGGCTGATTCCCCCCTGCCCTCCTCTTGGGCTGATTCCCCCCTGCCCTCCTCTTGGGCTGATTCCCCCCTGCCCTCCTCTTGGGCTGATTCCCCCCTCCCCTCCTCTTGGGCTGATTCCCCCCTCCCCTCCTCTTGGGCTGATTCTCCCCTCCCCTCCTCTTGGGCTGATTCCCCCCTCCCCTCCTCTTGGGCTGATTCCCCCCTCCCCTCCTCTTGGGCTGATTCCCCCCTCTCCTCCTCTTGGGCTGATTTCCTCCCTCCCCCTCCCCTCCTCTCCTCTTGGGCTGATTCCCCCGTCATCCCATCCTCTTGGCTGGTCCCCCTCTCCCCCGCCGTCCCCTTCTCTTGGGCTGATCCCACCTCCATCCCCTCCTCTTGGGCTGATCCCCTCCCCTCCTCTTGGGCTGATCCCCCCCCCCCCCCCCACATCCACTCCTCTTAGGCTGATTCCCCCCTGCCATCCCCTCCTCTTGGCTGATCCCCCCCCCCACCCCTCCTCTTGGCTGATCCCCCCCCAACCCCTCCTCTTGGCTGATTTCCCCCCCCCCCCCCCCCCCCCCCCCCCGCCATCCCCTCCTCTTGGGCTGATCACTCCCATCCCTTCCTCTTGGGCTGAGCACCTTCCCCCTCCCCTCCACTCTTGGCCTGATCCATCCCCTCCCCCTTCTTGGGATGATCCCCTCCTCTTGGGCTGACCCCCCCCCCCCTTTCTTGGGATTATTCCCCCCCCCCCCCCCCAACATCCATCCTCTTGAACTCCTCCCCCCCCCCCCCCCCCCCTCACTTGGGTGCACTACCCTCTGCCACCCCATTACCTGGGGCCTAGTCCCAGGTCTTGTTTGTACCCCTCACCTGTTCTGCCCCCCCCCCCCCCCCCAGTGGTTTGTACAATCCTCCTGCCCAAGCTCTCACATGCCAAATCTCACTAAGGCAGCACTCCTGCTGGGAATTTACTAACTAGGATCTTGTGCTTGCCACTCATGCAC
Organism: Scyliorhinus canicula; assembly: GCF_902713615.1. Classification (NCBI taxonomy): domain Eukaryota; kingdom Metazoa; phylum Chordata; class Chondrichthyes; order Carcharhiniformes; family Scyliorhinidae; genus Scyliorhinus; species Scyliorhinus canicula. Next base: position 262,780,574 of record NC_052148.1, on the reverse strand, counting down.
AGTCGCTCACTTTCCATCTTAATCTGGTTCACGTGGGAAATTATTATTGTGTACTTGCTTTTCATGTAGATTATATTGTGGGGGGACCTTTATACTCATTCAGTTGAGTCATGGCAGTACTTGGAATAGCACAGTTTCTGGGTTTGTATTTTGGCCTCACGGACCTACTTAAAATGAAGGACTGTATGCTAATGTTTTTTTATGTTGCCCATCGTGATTTCCAATGGCTGGGTGATTAGCTCTTTCTGTCTCTTTACATCAGCAAGACTTTTGATAGTTTTGGTTTTAACTTTTACTCATTATTCTTGCAGCAAACTGCTGGATTCTTCAACTATATGAAATTTGCCATCTGCAAAAAGAATTATTTATTTTTTTCCAACTCAAAGCTTCGTTCCTGGGTGATCTCTGCATTGAGTTATGTCAACAGCTGCACTATTCACCTTGTGTAGATCTGGTGGCTTTCACGTGAGAAGAAGAGCACTGTTGACCTTCAAGCTGCTGCAGGACGAAAAGCGTGTGGTTCTCCTTTGCCAGAGCAGTACCAGCGATCGGAGGTCTTCGCAATTTGACGTAGACGGTGGTAGCCGCCTGCCATCCTGGGATTCTTTTGGAATCTGGGACAACCGCATTGATGAACCCATTCTTCTTCCACCCAGCATAAAATATGGCAAACCCATTCCTAATGTCAGCCTGAGTAAAGTCGGATGTGTCACTCAAATAGGCCAACGCAAAGAGAATGAGGACCGTTTCAGTATTGGCATGCTGACCGACAACGTGCTGTATTTTGCAGTGTTTGATGGACATGGTGGAATAGCAGCCGCTGACTTTTGTCATAAGTACATGGCAAAGCATATTGCGTACGTACCTAGTGTCAATTTTTAGCTTATAAACAATTAACTTGGAGTTATCCTAAAACATAATGGGAAGTATCTTTACCGTCCAATATATTCCTGTCAAAGGTCTGTCCAATATAATTCAAACCTGCCATCTCAGTGACACACAAACCTTTTGAAATTGTTGAATATCATAGCAGTACAAATGTCATGGCCACACACTGGGGCTTGATTTCAGAAACACCTTGGTTAAAAGAGGAAGGTGTTTGTGTGGCAGCTCTTCCCCAATTCCCCTTATCTATATAGTATAAGCCACTTATATCTGCACTAATTTAGTTTGTCTAATATGTTAGGAATGAGTATGACATTCTCTACCTAGTCTGGGTCTGTTCAACCTTTGCTAGTCTTGCAAAGTCCACACTGGCTTTGCCTTTTCCAATCTTAGTGGTAGACTTTCCTTCTCTGTACTGCTGCACTGTAATCTTTGAAATCTTTCGCTTGTCCAACTATTTTCCAAACTGATGATCATGTTTTCATCATTACCATTCTATGGGGTAGACACTGTTTCTGATATTCATAATGCATCACCATTTCCTACAGATACAATGGCCTCCTCTTCCAGCGCTTTCACTGAAAACTTTTTGTGTTGCAGTAAAAGTAGCTGCAGTACAACGAGGAATAAATTACACTTCAGTAATCTAGAACTTTAGTCAGACCTTGTCTGCAGTAAATAAAAACAAAATGCTGGGAGCATCTGTGGAGAGCAAAACAAGAGTTACCGTTTCAAGTCAGTGTGACTTCTTCAGAGCCTCAAAATCATTTAACTTGGTTGGACACTGTTGCCTTTGAGTCAGAATGTTACGGGTTCAGGTTCCACTCCAGAGGCTGACACTAGAGCAGTAAGTACTTAGGGAGTGCTGAACCTTTAAGAGGTGCCACCTCTCGGAACCCATGTTAAATGGATGTTCTATCTGCCCCTCGGATGAATATGAAAGATCCCATGGCACTGTTGTGAAACGGGTATGCTCTCCCTGGTGTTGTAGCTGATATAAATCGTTTAACAAGCCTCCACAGATTATCTGGTCCTTTCTCCATTGCTGTTATTGAAAGCTTGCTGTGCTCAAATTGGCTGCCACATTTCTTACATTACAACAGTGACCACTTGAAAGTACTTAATTGGCTTAGACTCTTAGGTTGTGAAAGGTGCAATATAAATGTCTTTACAGCCTTTCCTGCTACCTTTTCCCTCCAACTTAATTAATCAAGCATTCACATTTCCTTGCTTTCCTTCAACCCTGGCTTGATTTTTCTTGGCAGAACTGTGCTGCTTCATGCTGTTCTGCAGCTTTGAGCTCCACTGACATGTAGCAGTTCAGTGATAGCCAGTTGAATTATGTGGCTGATATAGAATCATTCAAATGATGGGGGGTTGGTTTTGCTTTATATAGTGTCTATTTTAAATATTTATTTTGTCCTCGTTCTACATTCTTGTGTTACTTTACCATATATTTATTATTGGGATTATTTGAAGGTAATGTTTCGGTCAGAAGTAATGCAGCACAGGATATGGTGGATGTGCTGAGTTGTGATCAGTTGTGACGTTCAGAATAGGATTGTAACTTCTGTCACTATTAATTAGGAAGGCTCCAACCCGATATTCAGGGTATCGAATGCATTGACACCACCATAATAGAGGGAGACGGTGGCGTGGTGATAATGTCACCATTGACTAGTAATCCAGAGGCCCGGTTGATGCTCTGGGCACGGGGGTATCTGGAATTAAAAGCTAACCTGAGTAACAGTGGCCATGAAACTTTCATCAATTGTTGGACAAACCTGTCTTGTGCCTTTTAAGGAAGGGAATCCTTGCCTGGCCTACATGTGACCCCCAGATACACAGTAATGTGGTGACTTTTAACTGTCCTCTAAAATGGCCTCATGGCAAACCTCGTAGCAACATATGCTGGCCTTGCCACTGATGCCCACACCTCATGAAAGAATTTAAAAAAAAGTTAAAATATATCTCTGATGAAGAATGGTCAATTAATATATTTTAACTTTTTTTATTAATTGTTCAGGTGATGTATGTGTGTGTCGCTGGCTGGGCCATTATTTATTGCACATCCCTAATTGCCCTTGTTTAGAGGCCATTTAAGATTCAACCACAATGCTGTTCCTTCATAGTGAAATAGATCATTTCTGTTTTATTATCCTTATTTCAGAAGGCGGCCTAATTCAATCCGTTTAGAACTTAAAATGGAAATTTTCTTTCTTGCATGTTGCTACTGTAGTTTTAACCAATATATTTCTTCTAAAGTTAAACTTGTTCTTGACTTTCATGTTCTCATTGGCATCCACCTCCTTGAGGGCAGTTACAGCTGGGCAATAAATACTTGCCTCGCTAGTGATACCCACATTCTGTGAACACATTTTTAAAAACCCCATAGCACATCTCGGCCAATGAATTACTTTTTAATTGTAGTTACTAGTGTTATGTTAGCAAGCACAGCAGCTGCTATGCCTATTGCAAGATCCCTCACATAGCAATGGGGAAGAAATTACCAGTTTAACCTGCAAGTGTTTTTTAAAATAAAGTTAGAGTACCCAATTAATGTTTGCAATTGTGGGGCAATTTAGCATGGCCAATCCACGTACCCTGCACATCTTTGGGTTGTGGGGGTGAAACCTGCGCAAACACGGGGAGAATGTGCAAACTCCACACGGACAGTGACTCGGGGCCGGGATCAAACCTGGGACCTCGGCGCCATGATGCAGCAGTGCTAACCCACCGTGCTGCTCTCTGCGAGTATTTATTGAAGTATAAGTAATGAAAAGAATATCGTGTGGCCACCTCTTCTGTAATCCAAATAGGGGATCAAATTAAAATCCACCGATTATCCTTCACACTTTAATCAGTCTGTAAGAGAGTAAAAATAAAGAATGGGGCATGCATGTAAAACTGGCAGAAATATCATTAAAAAAAATTTTTTTAATTCAAAATCTTTGGAATTTGTTGCCAGGAGAACAATTTGACATCCTACACGGCTTAAAATATATTATTTGGGAACCAACAGATGTTTGTTCAGCCGTAATTATAGCTTAGTATGCTGATTAAAAATTCAGTTACATCTCAGCCTGCAGGTTGTAGCTTCCTCAAGGTTGTGTGCAGCGAGACCAAGTGTTAAAAGTGGCAGTTTACGGCAAGTCAGCGATTTCGAGGTGTTTTCCATTTGTGAGAATTTTAACAACACATATTATGGATATGAGAGCAAATTTGCATTTAGCTGCCTATCTGCAAGCACCAGAAGTTGCTATTGGTTTCAGAGTAATGACACCAAACACTCAATTTCAGCATCATTACAGTTGCAAACTCTAGACTTTTTTTTTAATATAATTTTTATTGGAATTTTTTACAGAAAATATAAAACATAACGACAAACAATGAAATGCAACAAAATAACCCATAATAACTGTGACACCCCCAGACCGTATCGACGCATGTATCACATCCCCCCACCCCCCCCCCCAACCCCAATGAACAACAAAAGAACTTAAAAATATATTAAAATTAAATAAACAAACATAGTCATTGTCCCCCGCCCCCGCCCCCCCCCCCCCCCCCCCCCCCCCCCCCCCCCCCCCCCCCCCCCCGGGCTGCTGCTGCTACTGTCCCTGTACCCTATCGTTGAGCCAGAAAGTCGAGAAAAGGTTGCCACCGCCTAAAGAACCCTTGTACCGACCCTCTCTGGGCGAATTTGACCTTCTCTAGCTTAATGAAACCCGCCATGTCATTGATCCAGGTCTCCACGCTTGGGGGCCTCGCATCCTTCCATTATAGCAAGATCCTTCGCCGGGCTACTAGGGACGCAAAGGCCAGCACACCGGCCTCTTTCGCCTCCTGCACTCCCGGCTCCACCCCAACCCCAAAAATCGCGAGTCCCCATCCTGGCTTGACCCTGGATCCCACCACCCTCGACACCGTCCTCGCCACCCCCTTCCAGAACTCCTCCAGTGCCGGGCATGCCCAGAACATATGGGCATGGTTCGCTGGACTCCCCGAGCACCTGACACACCTGTCTTCACCCCCAAAGAACCTACGCAAATTCTAGACTGATGACTAACGATGTAACATACTGGATCAGTCTAGTTTATGTGCACTAGTCTTGGAGTAGGGCTTGAACCCACAACAGTCTGACTTCAAGGCAAGAGTGTGTAATGAACCAAATTGATAGATGCATGTAATTGTGTGTTATGTACCAAATCTGTCCCACTCGATATCCACCAGCAGTGATTCGAAATAGAATTGTCCGGCTTGTCTCTGGGCCAGGTCTGTGCTCGAGTATCACTCCAGCACCAGCATCCTGAGCACACAATTAAGCCTGCACTGACCCTCCAAAAGAGCACCCTACGCAGGCCCACTCCCCTGCCCTAGCCCTGTAACCCCACAAGCCCACCTATACTGCACATCCTTGGACATTAAGGGGCAATTTAGCATGGCCAATCCACCTAACCTGCACATCTTTGGACTGTGGGAGGAAACCGGAGCACCCGGAGGAAACCCATACAGACACTGGGAGAACCTACAAACTCCACACAGTTACCCAAGGCCGGAATTGAACTCTGGTCCTGAATGCTGTGAGGCAGCAGTGCTAACCACTATGTCACAAACTGGTTGCTGTCATGCCCAATGTTACACTAGTTTTAAACTTCTTTGGTTATAAGTGCTTTTGGATGTTCTGAGCTGTAAAAGTCTCTACTTAATGAAGAACAAAATTATAATAAATGCCACATTTGCTATATTTTGATTTAATTGTTATTATTCAACTTTATTTCACGAACCACAAATGTCATACTTTAATAGTATTTAATTGTCTCATTGAAGTAATGATTATAATCTTTGATTAATAATTAGTATTCAGATTGATAGTTTTTTTTAAATTCATTCATGGGATGTTAGCGTCGCAGGCTGTGCCAGTATTTATTGCCCAGCCCTAATTGCCTTTGAGGGGCAGTGAAGAGTCAACCACATTGCTGTGGGTCTGGAGTCACATTTCGGCCTGACCAGGGAGGATGGCAGATTTATTTCCTTAAAAGGACAATCGACAATGGTTTCATGGTCATCACTGGACTTTTAATTCCAGACTTTTATTGAATTCAAATTTCACCATTTGCAGTGGCAGGATTTGAACCTGAGACTCCAGAGTTCTCTGGATTACTAATAATAATAACCTTTTATTGTCACAAGTATGAAGTTACTGTGAAAAGCCCCTAGTCCAGTGACCATACCACTCTGCCACCGCCTCCCCATATGTGGAAGTATCATTTACATGTAATTTCATTTTTACTTCCCATCTAGACAATGCCTTTCCCATGAAGAGGATCTGGAAGTGGTATTGACGAAAGCCTTTTATGAAACAGATAAGGAATTTGCAAGAAATGTTCATTTAAGTGAAAATGGTAGGTACCTCTATTTAAAACCTGCCTGTAGTATTAAAGTAACCAGTTCGAGTGTGGATGTTAGTAAACATGTATGCGCTGCCAGGTAATTAAAATTATGCAGTTGATCGGGTTAAACTTTAAACTTCAGGGTTAATATTGTACATTGATTTTATAGATGATTGCCAAATTAATGTTGGTATGGAAAAATGATTCTGTAACTGAATTGTGAATAGCTTTAATATATTCTTTCCAACAAAACTGAATAGTTATGCTGCTGGATTTAAATGTCATTAAATGTTTTATTCAAACTTCATTGCTTTCAACTCAGCACATTTTCGGATGTTAATGTTTTGGTTTCCTGCAGTAGCAGAAAGTCCTTAAATGCCAGTTCCTGCCGTAATTAAATGCAGCCTTTTTATTGCTACACGCTAAGTTACTTCCATAAATTTAGAATAATGCACATTTAAAGTTGAACTAGTGAAATGCATGACACTTTTTTCCTTCAAATCTGTGTTTATTTAATGTTAATGCAAAGCCCTGCAGCCTCGAGGAAAATTATAGTAGGTTTCATTTGGAAAAAATGAATGAGACCATATCTCCTGTTCACATTCAGAGTAACAGGATGTGCTTTTATTCTTTGTAAATTGTAAGATCAGTTTTAAACAAATAATAAAATACATTCGTATCAGTTTATTTGATGAAACGTGCTGATATGTTTAAATCACATTAATGATAGATCATAATAATCACTTTATTCAAAAACTTTTTTTTTGATCACTAATGGATGGATTCTCCTAAACTTGTTAGATTACTTGAGAGCTTATGAGCTCATGCTGCATTACACTTGATTTTTCTTGGATGTACTGATGACCAAAGGACATCATACATTTTTAACTTCTTCAGTACACACTCTAAAATTGTGAATTGCTGCTCAGCACTGCACTTTAATATAACTTGGAAAATTACAAATGTAGTGTTTACACAATTCATCAATCACTCCTTGCTCCATGTAGTTGAAAATAAATCCTCTTGTCGAAATACTAATTTAGGATTTTCTGGTATGTTGTAAAATCTTTGAAGAAGGAAAATGGATCCCAGTGATCATGAGAAATATTAAAACCAAAAAGGCCAAATAAACCGTTTACATTCTGCAGTGAAGTTACATTTATCATGTCATGGATTTAACATTGGTTTAAAATGCAGTGTGAGTTAATTAGTGGGGCTGGGTGGTAAAATTCACTAAACACTCATTCTACCACTGACAGCAAGGTTTGACAGCTCAGACCAAAATCTCATGTCACCCTCAGTTCAATTTTCACGGGAATGACTATACGAACTGCTTAACCTGGGATGAAATTGGCCGTCTATAATAATAATAATCTTTATTATTGTCACAAGTAGGCTTACATTAACACTGCAATAAAGTTACTGTGAAAATCTCCTAGTCACCACACTCCGGCGCTTGTTCGAATGCACTGAGGGAAAATTCAGAATGTCCAATTCACCTAACCAGCATGTCTTTCGAGACTCCTTCGAAGCAATGAGTGGACCAACATAGGGAAGAAAATGTTACACTAGCAAAATTGGAGCATTTGAGTACTGGATGTAAAGTACTTTATTGAGGCAGCACAGAGAGACCCTTTGCATCAAAATCATTCTACGCCATCTAGAACAACCTCTCATTCTTTCAGCAGGACCGCCCTTCCACTCTAGTTCGAAATTATCTCCGGTATGAATAATATTGCAGAGTCTGACTGGAAGAGGAGGACAGAATTGTCAGCAGTGAAAGGCATTTGGCAGCCATGTGTGATTCAGCTAAAAGAGGAACACTTTTTAAGATTCCATGTGTTTTGAGTTGCTGGCAAATCTTTCAGGAGTCGAGCACTTTACATTAATGGTGTCATTTACTTCCATGGAAATCATTTGTGGGTTGCTGAGTTAGAAAGAATGTCGATTATGCGACTGTAAATGGAATGTCGGAGGTTTCTGGATGTCAACCAGACGATATTTCTTTAATTTCACGAAGTCAAGGAGTTCATATTTCTTTAATATCCCATAGAGAGTCAGCTTTTCTTGCCAGCAAATATTTTAGTTGTGGACATGTTTCATTAACAAAGATCTCCTTACTCGTATGCAGCTTCGAGTTGAGAGTGGGGGGGAGATTTCTGTCTGGGTTTTAAGCCCAAATCAAAGCAATTGACTTTGTTGTTGTCTCTCTCTCTCCCCATTTAGTTTTCTTAAACAAATGGGAGAGGTGCAGAAAAAATGGGAAGTGGAAATAACTTTTTTCATTTAAAAAAAAAGAAGTATTGGAGCAGGGAGAAATTCAGGAGAAAAGGAATAAAGGTTTGGGGAGAGAAAATGAGTGAAGTTGAAGGAAAACTACTTTGAAACATTTCTCGCTTAATGACATTTTGCTACTTTCTTTAACATATTATTTTTCCAAAATTTTATCTTGCCAAAATTAGAACCATAGTTTTAGGAGTTTATCGTCAAGTATAAATGTTTAGGAGTGTGGTGGAGGAATAGAGTTGGAAGCCGAATTATGTATGAAAGACAACATCTTTTAACATCATAGTGTGAATGTTTGAGGCTATAGGGTCGGGTTTATCAAGAGTCCAAGATGAAGGGTGGCAGCACGGTGACTCAGTGGTTAGCACTGCTGCCTCATGGCGCCGAGGTCCCAGGTTCGATCCCAGCTCTGGGTCACTGTCCGTGTGGAGTTTGCACATTCTCCCCGTGTTTGCGTGGGTTTCGCCCCCACAACCCAAAGATCCGCAAGGTAGGTTGATTGGCCTTGCTAAATTGCCCCTTTAATTGGAAAACATGAATTGGGTACTCTAAATTTAGCAAAAAAGAGTCCAAGATGATCTATACTTTCACCTTCCAAATCTCCACTGAGCATAGAAGATTAAAGGGTGATGCATTTGCAAAGCTTATGATGAAAGGAGGCTTGTCACGTAGTTAGAGACTAACCATTTCCTCTGGGGGCAATCCAGAACAAGGGACATAACCTGAGAGTTAGAGCTGGGCTAATATGTTTGAGACTCAGTCAATTGAAAACGTTCAGAACTTGGAAGTTAATCAATTTTTGTTTGGCCAGTGAGGGTTTGGAACTAAGTGCATTGATGTAGTGAAGATTTGGATCTGCCACGACTGTATTGAATGGTAGAACAGGCTCAAAGTGTTGAATGGCCTACTCTTATTCCAATTTTTCATTCAGTGAGCTCAGTATTCAGAAGGAAGGAAGTCAGGCATGCATATTGAGCATTGAGTTCAGAATGGTTCTGTGATAATTCTTCATTCTTAAAAAAAATAATGAATTGAATATTTTGTGGTTGATCTGGCGAATGCAGGGAAGCCTTGCAGAATATTGTGAAAGAGCTCGAGGTATCAGTTTTCAGTCAGCGACCCTTGTGTGACCAGGCTGCTGCAAGTCATACCTCAATGTCAATATGTATTTCTACATCACTAACATCACCTTTTGGCAGACTTTGGGAGCGTGTTGGGGGGTGCGGGTATTGTTCAGGGATTTTACAAATAGTGAGGCAAAAAAGTAGTTTGATTAAATGTGGTCCATTCACTAGTTGAGATCAGACCATGCAAATGGGCCGGTTAAGAGGGCAAGCGTGTTTGCGCATTTGAGGGGACTGAAGGTGGACGTGGCAATGTTGCAGGAGATGCACCTTAGAGTAACTGACCAGGTCAGACTAAGGAAGGGATGGGTCGGACAGGTTTTCCACTCGGGGCTGGACTCTAAGACTAGAGGGGGTCACGACTAAGCTGGTCATGGGGGGGGGGGGGGGGGGGGGGGGGAACGACACTTCAACACAGTCATTAACCCAGGGCTAGGATCATGCCCCGCATTGGGTTGGCCTACAGGTGAACAAGGCGGGTAGCCAGCGCCCGCACTGGAGGCTGGACGTGGGACTTTTAGCCGATTGAGGAGGTATGTGGGCGGCTGATGAAATGTATCCAGAGTTATCTGGAAGTCAACAACATGGGGGAAGTTTCAGCTGCAGTGGTCTGGGAGGCGCTGAAGGTGGTGGTTAGAGGGGAGCTGATCTCGATATGGGCCCACAGGGAGAAGGCAGACAGAGCAGAGACAGACCGTCTGATAAAGGAAATACTACAGGTTGACAGGAGGTATGCAAAGACCCCAGAGGCAGGGCTTCTGGGCAGCACGGTAGCATAAGTGGATAGCACTGTGGCTTCACAGCGCCAGGGTCCCAGGTTCAATTCCCCACTGGGTCACTGTCTGTGAGGAGTCTGCACGTTCTCCCCGTGTCTGCGTGGGTTTCCTCCGGGTGTTCCGGTTTCCTCCCACAGTCCAAAGACGTGCAGGTTAGGTGCATTGGCATGCTAAATTGCCCTTAGTGTCCAAAAATATTAGGAGGGGTTATTGGGTTACGGGGATAGGGTGGAAGTGAGGGCTTAATGTGGATTGGTGCAGACTCGATGGGCCAAATGGCCTCCTTCTGCAATGTATGTTCAATGTTCTGAGGGAACGATGGCGGCTACAGGCGGAGTTCGGCTTGTTAACTAAAGGGGTGGAGCAGCTGAGGAAGGTGAGGGGTGTGATCTATGAATATGGGGAGAAGGCCAGTAGAATGCTTGCGCAGCAGCTTAGAAAGCGGGAGGTGGCCAGGGAGATTGGGAAAGTAAGGGACAGGGATAGGAACCTGGTCGGAGATTCATCTGGGGTCAATAAGACATTCCCCCCAGCTAGGCTGGAGTGGATGAGGCAATTCTTAGGGAGGCTGAAGTGTGTGTCTGTGTCTGTCAAGGCATTTGTATGATGGACAAGACATCACAGCCTTGTAATCAAGTACATGCCAAAACTTGCTCTGCTGCCTCAATTAAAGAAAAAGCTACTTGATATGGGACCGAAAGATTGGTGAAACTTTGCATATGCTTGCTACAAGAACAAAAAAGGTGCAAGCATCAAAAGTCTCGTAAATAATTTAAATAGTACAACTTGACCAGTTCAGTCCATTGGTTGGGTATAATAAATGCTTGTCAGTACACAGTACCTCTATTCAAAAGGCTGTTTGTATATTCTAATCAATCCAGCTATCATTTAAAACAGTAATATTCCCATTGATCAGTATAATGCTTTGAACTGTACTTGGATTTATCAATTCTATGTAGCTTCATTGTGAGTTCTTTATAACTTTTCAAGTATCTGAGCATTATACTGTAGCAATTGCCACATCTGCAATTCTATCTATTCTCCCCAGTGATTTTAACTCATGGCAGATCACAAAATGCTGATATAGAATTTACAATGTAAAATTAGATGAATATTTTTCAATGTTAGACAAGTTTGAGGCTGCTTTTTATAAGAAAAACAAGTTTAAGCTTATCCTTTTTTCCTTTATTTTCTGCCTCAGACCAGCCAATTTGCCATAATAATAACTGTGATACATAGCAGCCTGCATGGTACATTATCTACCTCCACTTTATTAAATATTTTCCTTGAGTGATAAATGCAAGTTTAGAGTTTAAACGTTCAGCTACATTACAGTTTAAGTTGACCGTGTGCTATCAAATTTTTGAAACACCCAGCAGTACAAAAACGTAAGCGCAAAATAAACTTAGATAATGAAGGCAATGAGTTGCAAAACCTTTTGAAGTAATCCCAAAACAAACACTGATTGTAGTTAACACCGCTTTGAGTAAAACTGTAACATTTAACAGCTGAATGGGCATTTAATCTTGCAGCATGACTAATTTCAAGTCTGGTGTGTAATACATGTCAGTTATGACATTCATATCCAAATCTGACTTCACTATTAAGTATTGTTGTATTGAATAAAAATGTTTGCATTCATAAATATATAGGCTTTTATTAGACAATATCTTAAACATTGTGGCTCCATTCACTGTATTTTTCTATTGAATATATGCAGTTTATTTTATTCTGCCTTTTCATGGTTGGTATGAAATATGTTGTTACACGCTTACAACTGGCTATTCCAGAGAACCAAATGGGAGGACGGATACCTTTTAGAAACTGCATCTAGTGAAACACAACCATATGCCAGATCTGTAGCTTAAAAATAAAACATAGGGCATTTCCTCAATTCTGTGTATTTTTGCAATTTCTAGAATCCTTTATTGTTGCAAATATTGTGATTCTACCCATCTTCAATGTTATCAATGTAGTAAATTTAGCAAGTTTTTCCTTTATCAGATAGGGCACCAGCCAGTACATGATGGAATGCCTCCAAGTCACTTTAGCCAGTGGCTTCACCAGTTTAATTTTCTATGCTTGTAGAGTTAGAGTGAAAACCACTGTTTCATGCAGTTGTGATGTGATATCAGGAAGCACTTCTTCTAACAAAGGGTAATAAAAATCTGGAGTTCCCATGCCCAACCACTCTCCCATAAATAAAAACTGTTCAGGCTGGGTCAGTAGATAAGTTCAAACTGAGGTTTCTGTTCGACGAGGCTGTTGTAGGGCACAGCATGAAAGCAGGTAAATTGAATTATTAAATAGCAGAATGGGCACAAGGTTGAATTGCCTACTTTCTTATGTTGTCACTGCCACCAAAATGTTTGTAGCCTAATCTCAATTCAGCAGTGTAGAATCCAAATGACTTATTGTCACAAAAGCTGACCTAACTACAGTATAAGGATGTCAAATCCCAGTTTCTGCAAGTACCTAGGGCAGCACGGTAGCACAGTGGTTAGCACAATTGCTTCACAGCTCCAGGGACCCAGGTTCGATTCCCAGCTTGGGTCACTGTCTGTGCAGAGTCTGCACGTTCTACCTGTGTGTGCATGGGTTTCCTCCGGGTGCTCCGGTTTCCTCCCACAGTTCAAAGATGTGCAGGTTAGATGGATTGGCCATGCTAAATTGCCCTTAGTGTCCAAATTGCCCTTAGTTTTGGGTGGGGGTTACGGCGATTGGGTGGAGATGTGGGCCTGAGTAGGGTGTTCTTTCCAAGAGCCGGTGCAGACTCGATGGGCCAAATGACCTCCTTCTGTACTGTAACTTCTCTGATTCTAGGTATGATTCATTGCAGAAACACTCTTTTCATTGGCATGATATTGGGGAAAAAAAGCTCCACTTTAGAAATTTACTGAAAGCATGGTCTCTAGATTAAGCAAGAAATTACCCAAGTTGCTTATAAACTGAGCAGCTCTGTTGTTGAGTGTTCAAGCTTCATTCTGGAGGAGGTTTTCTGAAAAGCAAATGTCCAGCATAATACTAGAAGAAACATGCCCTAGATACCAGCAATGAAGTTTCTTCATTATATGATTTACACTTGATTTTGTAATCGTTATTTTGTTCAATTCTTGAATCGTAAGTCATTTTTATTGGACATATTATTAATAGTTCAGGAAAGGAGGTTTTCACAGTGATGGAAACTGGTGATCTCCAATTAACATTCTAGGGCTATAAAGAGATGCTTTAGTTATAAGTCAGTTTTCTATTCTGTTGCTAACGTGTTAAATGTAGGAATTTGTATTATAGGTATTTGGTACAGTAAGGGGTGTTAGTATTTTTAAAGAATCCTGGGTTGAAAGATTTTAGGAGGCAGGGGAGCAATTAAAGCATCGTAAAAAGCTTGGACTAATTGAATGTTGTCTGGATTAAGGAGATTCCCTAGGAGTTAATTAGATTTTTAGCTTGGTAAAATGATGTAAGAATTTTTGCAGAAAAGCAATGTTAATTGAGTGTTAGTGAGAGATGTGACCAGCATCTCCGTGTTAAGCGATGTGTCGGTAGATAGATTAGGAGTTTATTCCCAAACAGTTCAGAAGAGTGTGATTCGAAGGTGCTGAATACTGTGTTGGTAATAAAGTTTGTTTTAATATACCATATCCCTATTTTTTTTGTGAAATTACTCAGAGCCTTTCCTCAAGTCTTTAAAATCTAAATAAAATATTAGGGTTTCTGCTCAATATCCTGGCCACTGTTGGGGTCTGATCCAGGTTCGTAATACTAAATGGGGAATTTTTCTGATTTGGGGTCTCGATTTAAAGTTCCAACTGAAAGTCACCCAAACAGTTCCCACTCAGAGGCTGGGTTTCCACAGTGCATATCGCATATATGTGGCATGGTGGCACAGTGTTAGCATTGCTGTCTCACAGTGCCAGAGACCCGGATTTGACTCCCACCTCGGGTGACTGTCTGTGAGGAGTTTGCACATTCTCCACATGTCTGCGTGAGTTTCCTCCAGGTGCTCGGGTGTCCTCTCACAGTCCAAAGATGTGCAGGTTAGGTGGATTGGCTGTGATGAATTGCCCTAGTGAAGTTATGAGGATAGGATGGGAGATTGGGCCATGTGGGGTGCCGTTCAGAGGGCTGATGCAAACCCGATGAGCCAAATGGCCTTCTCCTTTCTGCACTGTAGGGATCCTATTATATATTTCTATAAAGGAATTATTTGAGGATCAAGAGCAATAGAGAAAACTGAATATAACTGGTTTGATCTTGGTACGTACAATTCTTAACAAAAGGCCTATTTTAGGTCGCACAGCAGCAGGGGTGTACCCATTCTTGGTTATCTGCTTCAGTCAGCAAACATCTGGTTGACATTGCTATACTGACCAGATTTTTTACTATCCGATAAGGTTTATTAATTCTGACATTCAATTTGTGCACATCCAAGTTAATGAAACACGCAATGAACTGGTTGTTGTGCATTTTTAAATGTTATACTCCAGTGATAGTAAGGGGAAAATCTTGATAAAATTAGGATTTTAAAACCAATGATCTGCTGCATGAAGATGAGCATTTCTTGCAATTGATAACATTTTTCAGATCAACTTCACTGAATTCATAATTGACCATTTATCAAGAATAAAACCCCATTGGACTTTTTTTAAATCAAAAGCTGTTCCTTATTTTTTGATCAGTCCAGAGTATGCGGTGTGCTTCATCTGTGCTGCTAACATGCTTTATAACATCTTATTGGGGTATTCATAAGGAAGGCTGTGTGATCGAAGTAAAATCCTGGATATAAGTCTGGCATGTGTTTTCTCAGCTTGAATGCACCTGACATTTTTCTGTTGCTATTTACAAAGCATATGATCTGCTATAGCTGGACCTTTTTCCATATTCACCACTTCCAGAAGGGTTATTGTAGATTAAACTATCATTAATATCCTACAGCCACTGTAAGTAACCAGCTTTTAAATAATTAGCTTTCTCTCATCGCACAATTTCATTAACAAATCTCTGCTTCAAGCATGATTGCTTCCCTGAATTATCTTGATCGTTTCTGAACAGAGCTTTGAGAATATAGATTAATGTTTTTACTGGTCCGTTTTCTTTGTTATCTTTGCACACGCTTTGTTTCCCTCTGAGGGAACTAATGAGGAAGTGTTAGAAGGATTAGCAGACAGATTATCAATCTGTTTGAACTGTGTCGTGATCGACCCTTCCGTGGTCATGATCGACCCTTCCGTGGTCATTGAGTCTTGGATTGAATCCGGAACCTTCTGACTCGTAGGAAGGGGTGCTACCAACTGAACCACAGGACCTGCCTGATTATTGATCTGTTGCTTGAACAGAAGGAGCAGGACTTATGGCTGACCCTTTTGCCCAAACGCAGTGTCATATTTAAATGCAGCAAAACAAATTCCCCCAGTCAATAAGCTCAGCAAACTATAGGGAACAGACAAAGCTAAATATGCTCTTGACAAGAAATGGATTTCACTGCATGACATCGTGTCCACTCAATCAATCCCTGTTGGGATCCTTGACAACCTTTTGGTATCTTGGTCGTGGAGGCTTCTGTATACCCCTTTTCTGTTTGCCTCTTGTAGCTTGAACCTTCTAACATGACTTCATAGCTAGAAATACCAAGTATTATTGTGGCCCAAATTGACCAATAGAGAATCTTGTGGGCCAGAAGGATGTCAAACATCAGCTGGGGCATTGAGGTCCCGTATAGATTTTGAAACGTGGAATTAAAAGAATCACTTGTATATTTGTAGCCTGATGTGAAGAATTGAGCCTCATTTTGTTGGATGTTTAATTTTACTAATTATCAAGGAGAGATCTATCTGCATGTCCTGATAAGTTTTCATCAAATAATGGAAAAGAGATTGGCTACCAACCAAACCAGTTAACAGACAAACCTTTATTTTAAAAAAGAGATAATTTAAGTAACATTTTTGGTAAGATTTTATGGGCTGAATTTTGCTGGAAAAATAACAGCTTGTTAACGACCCAGGCCATAATTTATGCACAAAATCAGCCAATAAATTCAAGGGATCGAAGCTCGGAGCAGGAGTAGGCCATTTGGCCCTTCAAGCATGCACCACCATCTGCCATCTCAATGCCATATTCCTGCTCTCTTCCCATACCCCTTGAGTCCATTAAAGTCTAAAAAATGATCTCTTTCTATGACATGAGTAGTGGAATCTTCAGAACTTGCTAGTCAGTTTACCCTTTGATTTGCATAAATAGCATGTTGTCCTTGGTCTCCCTGCTTGTTTTTGAAGAACATGTTGGATTTGTGCATTACTTGCCATTAACCTTGCTGTAGAAAGTTGATGCTGGTGATAAAGAGCATTTTAGTACTTTTTTTAAACCGCTAGATAATTGTTGATGCAACGCCAATCGACCTATCTGGTCCAGAAAGGGAACAAACATCAGCTTTCCAATCTCATTCCTGCATGTAATAAAATATTTTTAATTTTAATATTTCTCCTATTTTTGATTTCTGTCTTTTGTAAATTCTTTGCAGAGACTTTAAAAATCTCAATTTTATATCAATGTTTTTTCTTACTTTTCTCCTCTTTTTTTTTTTTTCCTTAATCAGATATTTCTTTTTCTATTTTTTTTCTGCACCTAATTTCACTCTAATTCCCCCACCTCATTGTTTCTGTTTTTTCTCAATCTTTCGATCTCATTGATTAAGAAGATACACTGTTGGCTATATGCTCACTAATGTTCCAGATTCTCCATTGCCCCAGACACACTTTTATAAACTTGTACTTCAAGCAAAATAAAGCACAGCATAGAGATGTTGATGCAGGGCAAAGTCCTATGGTACATGCTGAGAAGCTCCAATCCAGCAAGATTTGATCCAGTGTGTTTGATACAGATTTTCCCCCTAAGAACGGTAATGATCTAGTTATTGACTCTCGCATATGGTTGTGTGATGCACCTGCAGTGAAAAAAGCCACAGCATACTGTTGAAAAAATTGGTGGTCACATTAACTTTATATCCAATTGCCCCAGATTTCTATCAAGGTTCCGATTGGCTTACATTCATGTAATTTACTGACTTGAGTCGAATGAGAATGTTGCATAAAATCATTAAAATCTTAAATACTGGTGCTTTTCCCTTTGGTGCTACAAGCATTCTTTTTCATTTTATTCCATAAGTGTTTAGTTCCCTGATTTCACTATCTATCTCAACCTTGTAAATACATTTAGTCCCGGCTCCTTTTATACTTGAGCATTATGCTCAACTCTAAAAATGCACTAAAATGAAAGCGATTATTACCTTTTGCTGTATATGTTTCAAAATAATATGATCATTGAGACAGTGGTGCATTTCCCATTTCAATTTTCTGGTATAGCCTGTGTATTTTTAAAAAGCTAATGCAAAATCCATACTAAAATCATACAAAATATTTTATGGCACTCTGTACTTAATGTTAGACCACACTAATTGTAGTATATATTTTCTTTGAAAAACATTATCTTAAAAATAAATCATATTTTGGAAGTCTTCAAATGCTGCAAAAACACTTTGCATTTATTTTTGAACATTGCCTTTTATTTCTACCATGATCTATTGTTGCCCTGTAACACTGGGTAATATCTTAAGAGCTGCAGGTAAATTCATATAAATAAAGGCATTTTATGCCTCAATGTAATGATTGGGGAGTTGGAAATCAGATTTTGAAATTGGCACAATATTTTTTGTTGTAATTTCTGAAGCCATGCAGAAGAGGATTGTGCAGATATACATCAATGCAAGGTGTGGATAAGTGAATTTTGCAGTTTATAAAATGTTACAACCTACCATCCAAGATATTTACATGCAGCTCCAGTTATTATATTTCCAGTGTTGCAGATATTGTTTAGACATCCCTGCATAAATTTCCTATTTGCCTCTGTGTACGTGTTATCTATAGCAGAGTTTGTACCTGGTCTGTTGCGCAGCACCAGCAGCTCTAGAACAGGAGGCCCTGGACACTTTGTTGGGCTTCAGTGGAAGGAGAACTGCTCCCTTTTACTCCCAGGTGAAGGAGTCCAGCGGTTCCTAGCCTGGACTATTGGAAGGTCCCTCACATCCTCTTTGCCCCATTAGTAGCGATGACATGCAATAAAATCTGCTCCAGTGAGTGTTCAGTCCTGTTGAAGAAATTAGTAATGTAGTGTGTACATTAATTAGTAATGTGAGGAAAATTTGTTTATTAATGTTATTCTTTTCAAATAGTTTGTTTTAGAATTTACATTTTTTGCCTGCATAGCTAGAAGGATACAGGAATTGCTTTTTAACCCTTGCAGCTAGTAAATCATTTAGTTTTCTATCAGAATCTGCAGGAATTATTTAAAAGGAGGTAAAACAATGACTAGTTATGGAATGTTTTTTAAAGTATTTTCTTGTATACTATATTGAGCAGGTATTTTTCTTTTCAAACAACTAAATTATTTTTAGTTAAAAACTGAATACGTTAAATAAGAAATGGAAACAACCAGAATTGTGCAGCAGAACAGTCATCATATCCGTTCCCGTACCATCATTCCCGTACCAGCCTCCCCGGACAGGCGCCGGAAGTGGCGACTAGGGGCTTTTCACAGTAACTTAATTGAAGCCTACTCGTGACAATAAGCGATTTTTCATTTAATTTCATATCCAGTGGGATGCTGCATCACAATAGCAAACATAATAAAGACTCCCTCAAAAGACAACATGGGTGGAACCTTCGCATATTTCTTTCAGTGTCAGGCTCTGACTGAAACACGCGGGGCGTGTAGCTCTCCAGCTGCACAACCAAGAATTAAGTCCAGATCCTGAGCCTCTCTGAGAAACATTCAGTGGGTGTGGACAATGCTGTCACTGGGGTGGTGTCTGATGGAACTGGTGTGACCGGCTCCACAGAGGTCAGGGTGTCATCTTTAAAGGGACCGAAAATCAACTCTTTATTCCCATCAACACGGAGGTGTTGCCAGCATTCTCCACCATGCCCACAATCATCAGTGGCTCCCCCTCCGAGCATGGACATATTGCCGGAAGTTCTCTCTCTCTCTCTCTCTCTCTCCCCCCCCCCCCCCCCCCCAAATTGCCTGCTCTCCTCCCACCCGCGCCTACGTGCCTGCAAATTTGCCCCTCAATGGCCTTGGCGCTCTTCCCTGCACCCCCCAATACCACACATAATGGGACCCCCCCCCCAGCACTGCCAGAGCATGTCTCTCTTTTTCCCCTCTCCCCAAATGCTATACTTACTTTTGCACCCCCGAGGGGGTCCCTTCGATTCATGTCTTCAAATAGCTGTTGTAAATCTCCAGACGTGATGCCATGTTGGGAAGGTTCAGTGAGGGGGGGGACAGGGTAATTACATTCAAATGTATCCGTCAATATTAAAATGATTGGGCGTGAACCTAGTGACGTCACCAGTGAGGTGAGTTGAAAATCAGGAAACGCCGGCAAGAATTAAGTTTACCAATTCTCTCTAGTAGCAAACGCAGGCTGTAAATTGCCCTCTATCTGCCACCTTTATGTTTTTTCTCACTTGTTCTTTCACGCACATCCCTTCCTCTTCTCATTTAGTTTTCCCCGCTAACTTACCTGCTTGTTTATAATGTCTGATTTTTGCTCTCTGAATTATGTGGAATATTTCACAACACTCCCCAACGCTCTAAGTTCGACGCCATCCAGAAGCCCATCTAATTGGCACCCCATCCGCCATTTAAAATATTCACTCCTTCCACCACTGACACATAATGGCAGCAATTTGTACAATTTACAAGATGCAGTGGAGCAACTCGCCAAGGCTCGTTCGGCAGCACCTTCAAACCCCGTGATCTGTACCAGAAGGACAAGAGCAACAAGTGCATGGGAATACCATCACCTGCAAATCCCCCCCCCCAACAACGCTGTGGATGTACCTACACCTCATGTATGAGGAACCATCATTTTATATAAAAAATTGTGCTGAGCTTTCTTTTGAGAGGCTTCTTTAAATGGAAATTGCTAATGTTTCTCTGCTGCCCTTCACTCCATTAAATTTTATGTTTCCTAGCGTGTTATTTTGTTCTATACCCAGTCTTGAAGTTATAATATAATAATATATAAGCTGAATGTTCTTAGAAGGATAAAGTCACATTAACCTCAGTGGCGTTCTGGGTAACTTTGATATAACGAAAATTACACCAGCTTTTGCAGTTGATTTATCTTTAATGTATATCATGTTTTTTCTGAAGAAGTTTTTGTAAAAAGATTTTGTAAACAGATGAAATATTTAAACTTGCTGAAAATGTATTTGGCCAGCTAAAGTTAAAATAATTTCTAACATACAGAAAATTAGCTGCTGACACGAGATGCCAATATTATCGTTTCACATCTTTTCATGAGAAGCTGCTCCACCAGATTAATTTGCTGTTTAAGCACTGGGGGCCAGAGGATGGTTCCTATATTAAAGGTGCTATGGCGCCACACAAATGCAAGTTGTTCATACAGATGGCTTTTTTCCCCAGTCCTAGCTTTAAGCATAAATGTTTAAATATCTTAAAATCCCTGAACAGATGTCAAATAATAGATATGTGACTAAAGTCAAATGAAATACGAGTCCAGACTGGAAGCTGAATTATGGTTATTGAAATTCTCACCTCCCATGTCTTTCTTTCTCGTTGGATTGCTCTTATACCTTTCAATAATTAAAGTGAAGGAAAGTGCATAAAGAACAGTTTTCTGTATAAGCAAGCTTTTCTTCTTGTCCCTACCCTTAATCTCCGCCAATAAACCCACCTTTATAGATCTTCGGAAAATAGCAATGAAATATCTTGCCTTTACAGAAAACCTTCCTCGGCCTCTAGTTTATAACATGCATTATTCTCTCTTGTCACTGCTGTTAATGTTCAGTTATGTACTTGACGTGGAGCTTTGGGAGTCGAGCACGCCATGATTGGGAACTTGTCCAAGTTCAACATTTTCTGATCTGAATCTCGCAAAAATGTGTATTTTGATACCAAATTTTTGCAATCGAATGCCTTCTAAAATCTCAAAGCAGCAATTTTAAAATACCTGCTATATAGTATACTTAATTTTAATTGAGCACTTTATGGTATTTGTTCTTAAACTTTGCTTTCTAGTTACCAAATTCCTTTGTAATTGTTTCTACATAATTGTTACAGCAGGGCCTGATGCTAATGGGAAACTGTACTTGCTCCAAATATTATTAGTATTCTCAAACTTAACACCGTTCACAAACAACAATCTATAGTCTATTGAAGTTTCCTTTGTTTTTAAACTAAGACTAACATATTTGCTGTTGTTGCCATTCTGCTTTGTATAATGTGAGTTAAACATTGAGCCCTGTTAGCAAAGTGTAATCTTCATTGTTTAGCCTAATTGCTTTTAATGTCTGCATGCTGTAATATCTTGCGTATTAACTGATCTGATATATTTTAACAATAACTTTAAGCACATTTGAAAGTACTGAAGTTGATGCTTTCAAAAAGTTCTACAGCATGCTTTCAAGGGCTGTAATTAAGTTCTGTTTTCTGATAATTTTAGTCTCCTTCCTTGCATCGGGGACAACTGCCACTGTGGCTCTATTGCGTGATAGCATTGAGCTTGTGGTAGCAAGTGTGGGTGACAGCCGAGCAATTCTTTGTCGCAAGGGAAAACATAAGCGACTGACTGAGGACCACACTCCAGAGAGGAAAGATGAGAGGGAAAGGTAACATTGAAAATTTGATACAAATAGTCTTCTCACTTAATGCTGTAAATCCATTTGGTCACTATAAATCATTGTGATTTATATGTAAGCAAATAGCATCCATATCTAGATAATTTATTACCTTCTGCTTTGTTTGTATTTGACAGGATTAAGAAATGTGGTGGATTTGTTGCCTGGAACAGTCTGGGCCAACCACATGTAAATGGGAGATTGGCTATGACACGTAGTATAGGAGATCTAGCTTTAAGGTCTGTGGGAGTCATTGCTGAGCCAGAGACCAGGCGGATTAAGGTGAGCCTGCATGCTGCAGAGTTCTACTCTGTACATCACTCTTGGAATTCCGGATCTTATTTTCAGATCCAAGTTTAAGATTTAAAATTGTCATATTATTTGATCATCTAAAATACTGTATTTTTCAGAATACTAAACCAATCTGAATTTTCTTAAGTATTTCACTAACTATTGTATAGCCAGTCCTGCTTATAGATAAACTAGAATACCTGTTTTACTGTTGGGATACTGTTATCAAAATTGGATGACTGCATTTGGACTGCACTTTGAAAAATGTTTTTTGGGTGCTGTGATTATTCAGTGAACAAAGGCACTAAGGAGTATTATACGAGGACATACAGATTGGATCCCCAATCTATAAGTGGCGTGATGCTGCTCTGTTCTACCCGCTGCCCACCTGATCAGAAACTCGAGACCCGTCTGGAAGGCAGCTAGTCCCTGAGATCGGCTTACCCTCCGACCGTCCGCCCCCTCGAAAGATCCTACCCCCACCTGCCCCGGGGGCATCTCGAACATGTCAGGAATCGTTGATTGTGCCAGGATGAAGGCATCATGCACACTGCCTGGGTATCGGGCACAAGTGTGAATGATGCGTAGCTGATGGTCACATATCAGCTGCACGTTCATTGAATGGTACCCATTTTGGTTTGTGTAGAGTGGCCTATTGTCCGCAGGTGCCCATAGGGGGACATGCATCTCGTCGATCACTCCCTGGACCCAGGGGATGCCGTCGATGGCGGCGAACCCCGCTGCCCAGGCATCCCGGTGGGCTCGGTCCACATTGAAATGGATGTATTGAGGCATTTGGGCATATAGGGCCTCCATGACGGCGCGGATACACCTGTGCACAGAGGTCTGTGAGATCCCGGACAGGTCCCCACTCGGCACCTGGTAGGACCCCGTAAACGTTGAGGGCAACCGTCACCTTGATGGCCACTGGGAGCAGGTGTCCTCCCCCATACTCCCGGGGTGCCAGGTGTGTCATCACCTGGCAGATATATGTCGCTATGTCTCTCTGCTCAGCCGCAGTCTTCAGCATGCCCGGTCCAGCAGGTCCTCGAATGACCAGCGCTGCCGGTGCTCACGAGGCCTCAGTCGCCGCTTTCTTTGAACCTCCTCCTCGGCCTGTTGGGCAGCCGGCTCTCCAACTTGAGTCGGCTGCCACCTGCCCCTCTGCTACCCACTCCGCTGCTGCAGCTTCCTCCTCTTCTTAAGTTGCCTGCTTGCAGAGCCACAGGGCATCCCCAGGGCTGCAGCGACTAGCAGGAAGGCCGCCATTGCTGGTTTAAATCCAATATCCATTGTCTGCAGGGGATGAAAGGCCGACATGTTAGCATGTTGCGTACCCCTGTGCCCAACCAGGCTAAATGGGTGCCCCGGTTGGCATTGCGGGCTCTGTCCCTGCCCCCTGGCGGTGGCTGGCACCGTGGGAGCCTCCGGCCTTGATGCCAGGGATACCGTTGGCTGGCACTGCCCCCATCAGGGATATGCACCACGGCCCCCATTGGGGCTACTGTGGGTGGGCCACTGACGGGTGGCAGCCAGGGGTGGGCGCCCATACGGTCGGTGTCACTCTGCAGAACCAGGGGCAAGGGTTATTGGTCAGTGGGGTGCGCAGCAATATTGCTGCCTTGCAGGCCGTGATAATGGAGGTCCGTGCCTGGGCACCGCCCCAGACCCATTGGGGGGTTGCCTCTGCCTGTTCTCCCGGCCCTGGCAGGGTCCCCACCACCCCAGTCAGCCTGGTCAGTGTCCAACCAGGCAGTCTGCACTCGCTCCTCTCCATGTCCTACCTCCTCTTTATGTCCCTCAGCAGCTACAGCGCTGACTTCACGATTTTTGAAAGCACAAGTGAACCGCGCTGTCAGGAACTCAGCCCATCGGAGGGGGAGAATTGCGAGGGCTCTGGAGAATACCAGGTCAGGCCCACTGATGATATGGAAACGGTGTTTACTGTACATGCGTTCCGGAACGCATTGGCGCCGCTGCCAAGGTGACAGAGAATTGCGATTTGGCGTCAAATCAGCACCTGCCGCAATTTTGGCGACATAACCTATTCTCTGCCCAATCACATTTTGCGTCAGCCAATGGAGAACCCCACCCAAGAGGTTTACCGGTGCCCATTTAATTGTATCCCTAGGAAGGGGTTCAAGAAAAAGGGTTGAAATTTTTGGGGAGTGGCGGGGGCATTTCATTAATTCCATTGTATTAATGTACAATGGGGGTTCTCTTTTTGTAATTGTTTCCTTTTACCTGTAATATCAGCTCATACCTGAGTTCTGTTTTTGCAGCTGCAACATGGAGATGACGCTTTCTTAGTTTTAACAACAGATGGGATTAACTTTATCATGAACAGTCAAGAGATTTGTGATCACATCAGCCAATGCCATGATCCAGTAGAGGCTGCACAAGTTATTGCTGAGCAGGTAAAATGGAGCTTGATTCAATCCTGTACATTTACCCATGTACTAGAATGTTCACTCGTGTAGCTGCTTGTCTTGAAAGCAAAATTGTTTTAATGACTGATGTGTTTGCTTTTATACTTCATGTGCTAATGTAAACGCCTCAGTTTCATTCAAGGCAATAATATATGGTATCTGAGTCCATAGTCAGCTTTTTGTAAAATCTTTGAAGTATTAGTCTAAATTTTAATTAAATTAATTACTGTAATATTAATTAAAATTAAATACTCCATTCATTTTGCCTCGAACCATCTGGTTTTAAGTATACTGTATATCTTTTCCCTTTGAAGATCTGTAGTTGAAAATTTGTACCTGAGCACGTGAAGATAAACTTGAGCATAAAACAGTCAGAAAATGCTGATTTTAAAAACAAAATCATCTTCAAGGGTCACCAGGTCAAGGAAAGAAGCAGAGTGGCAGTAAAATCTACCACTTTTCATTCAAACTCTAGTCATTGTTCAACATGGGGCTGCAACTTGGCTCAACAGTGGTAATAATGGTAGTTTTGAAGGGAATAGTGGTGTGCCTGTAGACCATGCAGCAACGTGAATCTTCCCATGCATGCAGCACACGGGTCCCTTTAAGTTGCCCTGCTTTTTTTGGCTGCACAAGCTGATCTAAAGGACCCAAGCATTTAAGTTAATTATGCACCAAAAGAAATTAGGAGTTTGGTGGGAAAAGAAGAGAGAGAGCAGGACATTGTTCTAGGCACGGTGTTGCAGGTGGGGGAGTTGCTGCAACCTTTCTGGGCTGTGGATGTGAAAAATTGAGGTTAAGAGGAAGTGGGACCACTGTGGAGACAGCTGTGCAGACGGCCTTTACCTTGGTGGAAAAGCAGTTGGTATTTGATAAAGTTGAGAAATACAGAGGCAGTTTATTGCAGCAAAAATGTGCTGGGGCTAGCCTGATGCTCAAGGATTATTGACACATACCGTATAATTTTAGCTAAGGAGAGTGGTGTAATAATGCTTGACTTGGTCAAGCCAAATTTGGCAATTGATCTGTTGTGTTCCTATTTTGTTTTATTTTGTTATTTTGTTCAAGATTTGACCCGACCCCCCCCCCCCCCCCCCCAAATTTGAGGTTGGGAAAAGGGAGGCTGAACAAGACAGAGTAGCGGAGCTGATAGTTTTATCTAGAAGGCCGGGAGAAAGAACAGACTTGAGTGAAATGAAAGTAGAGTTGGAGGGCCAGATGTGGGAATTAAGAATTTGTGAGTAAGGTTGCTGGAGGAGTTTTCTTTCCCCATCAACAGTTGGTGAAAGATAGGACGATAAAGCAGTGTGGATGGTAAAAGAGATTAGACAGTGGCCACAGATGACCCTGCCAGAGATTAAGACTGGAGGAGCAGCGAAGCTGAGAACAGGCAAGGTTGAGGGAGTGCCAAAGATAAGAGAAGCAAAGTTTATATGGTGGGTGGTTAGGAGGAATCTAAATTCAAAAGGGATGGGGTCGGAGGCGATATGGTGGAGATTTGATTCTGTGGAAATTTGAAAGCTTCGGGAAGATGGGAATCAATGGAGTTGAGGTGCAGATCCAGCATAATGAAATGAAAATCGCTTATTGTTACGTGTAGGCTTCAATTAAATTACTGTGAAAAGCCCCTAGTCTCGACATTCCGGCGCCTGTTCGGGGAGGCTGGTATGGGAATTGAGCCGTGCTGCTGGCCTGCCCTGGTCTGCTTTAAAAGCCAGCAATTTAGCCCAATATGCTAAACCAGCCCCTGATCTCACAGAAATAAAAACAGTCTCAAGTGACGGGACGGCCTTCTCCTGTTCACTTTACCTCTGTGTTGGAAAAAAAAACAAGGATGGGTACCTTGAAAAGAAAGTCATGATAGCCAAATGACCGGGCAGCACGGTGGTGCAGTGGTTAGCACTGCTGCCTCACAGCGCCGAGGTCCCAGGTTCGATCCCGGCTCTGGGTCACAGTCCGTGTGGAGTCTCCCCATGTTTGCGTGGGTTTCGCCCGACAACCCAAAGATGTGCAGAGTAGCTGCATTGGCCACGCTAAATTGCCCCTTTAATTGGAAAAATTGAATTGGGTACTCTTTAAATAAATTTAAAAAAAAAAAAAAAATTTTTTTTAAACGGTAGCCAGATGACTTACCAAGTTAGCTCTTTTTAAAAATAAAGTAGTTTTACCCAGAGAAGCATTTTACTTTGGCAGTGTACTGATACTAATCTCCTTTGTTGCAGGTACTGCATTATGGCGCAGAAGATAACAGTACTATTATTGTGGTGCCATTTGGTGCATGGGGAAAACACAAGCACACTGGCACCAGCTTTTCATTCAGCCGTAGCTTTGTCTCAAGTGGAAGATGGGCATGAAGTGGAAAGACTATCGTCTGTATGATGCACCCTATCCAGTTTTCAAAAAGTATCCATTTTAAGGCCCCTTTCGGTGACCACATACTTAGTATTTCCGTTTGGTGAATGCTCAACCTGTTAAGACTGGAATGTGAATAAAGGCAGCTAGCCAGACATAGAATTAAAACATTGCTCTGTCATTTTAGCAACGGATTTTATAACTGGACATAAATAATCAGTCTTTGCAGAGGTATTGATTATTCTCTTTAGATGTCTGTGTAGCTTTATGAAAACCGTTATTTTGTCGAAACTATCAAATGTTTTTCTGTTGTAAGTCACAGTATCTGGTTATATTCAGCTTAGTCCAACAGGGCAAAAGACGATCTGTGTCCATACTAATGTGTTTTTAGTTCTGGCATTGCATCAAGTAGTAGATTTGTTGGAGTACAAGTACTGGATGTTATACCCAATACTGGGAATTGGAGTTAAACCATTGTATATTTGTGCCATATCCCGATAAACTAATACTGCGTATCCAGTATATCCTTGAAAGAACCTTTTCCTCTGCTCTGAATAATTTAAATACATTGAAGGAAAGTTTTACCCCATCCAGTCTTGAGCTGCTTTATTGCTAGTGTTCAGCCAAGCAAAAGGTTTGCAAGCACTTAATCTTTCTCACTTTTCCCTGACTATTCTCATTTCCTTTGCTTCAAGCATGGCTGCCAAAGCACAAGGAGAACTATATTTCTATCCAGTCTTGGAATTTGAGCTTTAATGCATTGTCACTAGAGCTTGAGTTAAGATTTTTTTCTTTTGTTCCCTATTGTAAACTAAACTTGGTGTTTGTAGCTGAAAGTTTAACTGCTAATACTTAACAGACATAGGGCTGTCACAGTAGTTGTAACTTTTGCCACCAATTTCTGTGCCTCCCCAGGTCACTTACAGATGGCGAAGTGGTATCTGGCTAGAATATATATAATGGTGTGCCTTTCTAGCCCTACTTTTTTCAGCACTCACCTTGAGTGTAATGTGTAGTACATTTGGATCTACGATTTGACTTTCCATGAAAAGTAATGGGATACCAATGATCCCAGATCAGGAGGGCATCAAAATTAGTCTGTTTTTCTCCTGAATGTGGCCCTAAACCATTTATGTCTTGGGGTCGGTTTCTTTTTCTACGTTAAGGGTGCCATTTAAATGCAAGTTTTTGTAAATGATAGGACGTGTATGATAGGATAAATATCTTTCCTTTGTTATTGTCTCGCGCTGTTGAATTTACCCAGATGATCAAGCCGTAGTGTCTTTATGGTGTAAGGAACAAGCACAGACGTGTGATCTTAATTGTTGGAACTTTCCAACAATAAGTGGAGGATCAGAACCTTTTGGAGTCCAATGTGATTTGGGTTAAAACCTTTCCCCTTTTTTGTTGACGCTATAAAAATTACAATTCCAGCTAAGATCAGTTATGAACTAGATAAGCAGATTCTTTTAGGGGTCAAGGGATGGGTGAGGGGGGGAAGGAAAATGAATGATCAAACTTTATGGCACCATGTGGGCATTGTGGAATAAACTGGCAGTCCACTTTCTGTGCATTTGTATACAGTATGAATGGGAAGGAACTCCCTTAGAAGATTTACTGTAATTCCAAAGGATAATGTAAATTGGCAGTGCAAGTCATGGCAATATGTGTCTCTCCTTCCTTCATCTTGCAAACCATCCCAAAGTATAAAAGATTGAATTGAGACCCATATTTTAACAGTGGCATTCTATAACCTGTAAATCCCTTACAACGTATAGACAGGATTTGCTTATGTTTTTGAAGCAACTCTGCATGGTACACACTGGCTTATATTAAATGTAAAGCAAGAACTTTGTGGATTACCCCATTGGGTTTAATTTCTTCACTCATGATAACCTTCAGCCATCTTTATATCCTCAGCTGGTATGATGTTTGGTGCTTTTACTTGTAAATAGGCTAAATTAAAATGCTGTTAGTCACGGTGTGAAAGCTGAAACGCCAGAGGTAGGAAGGGATTTTCTGCTGGTTTCATCCATTTTGTTTCATTTATACACTATTTATCAAGAAACTAAATATTAGAAAATAATGTGGTTTTTTAAAAAAATATATAATTCTACGTATTTTTAAACATGCCTGTATTGAGCTCACCTATGGTATCTGTTACAGTAGCAAATGGTAGAAATTTGCAGAACTATAAGAAAGATTTAGTACCTCAAGTTCTATATACGCCAGCACACAATGCAGTGCAGTAGCTATTTTAACTGTGATTTTAAACCAGCGGGATTTACCTGATTTCTTTGGTGTAAAGACTGATTTGTACTTAGTATGTGCAGATAATTAGAAATTGGATCCTTGGAATGGATGTTGATGAAACGAACATTACATACAATACAGAGATTTTCGGAAGTGCTCGGTACTGTAGATGAGGCTGTAAACCTAATTTACCCTGAGTTTTGTGAACACCATTTTCAAAATAGGTTGATATTGTCCAGAGATTTTATGACCTAACTCTGCATGTGGGTGCTTCTCCCAGGTCTTGTATTATAATATGTATAATATGTAAATATTTGTGTTGTAAATAGCATTATTTCAATGCTGTAAATAGCATTATAGCATTAATTCAGTGTTGTATATAGCATTAAATCAGTAAATGTACATTAGATCTATATTTGTCCTGTTAATTAAATATGTACTATATTATGGTTGAATTGGCTTTGTTTATACAGAGTTTGCACTTGTATTTTAACCATGTCTTTTTATAAACCAGTATAACCCCAGCAGTTAAAAGCAGAGTTCAGTTACATTTTGGAGGCAATACTGGAAGGCAGGCATTGTAGTCACCTAAAGGACTACAGATGGTGAGCTACAGCTTTGAATTCAACTTATAGTGAATCTTTTCACTTGGACATCTACTTGCAAAGAAACCTATTCTTGTGAAGAGAAGATTATTTGCTTTTGTTGGGTAGTCACTGCACTGTTTAGCACATGGATGTTTTCAATATTTAAATATTCGATGTTATATGCATGAAGCTCTGCAATTAGCCAGTCTGGACAATGAAACCTAAAAATATGAAATATAAAACAGACTGCATCCATATTCAGTATAATGTGCACAATGTTCTGTTGCAGTAACAGACTGGCTGTCTGCAGTGTTTGTGGATGTAAATTTATGTGCTTTTTGCAGTCAGTACCTAACTGTGCTGTGATATTACTTGATTGTAGAGGTGTGCAAATGTGAAGTAGTGCTGGATTTAATGAAACCAGTAACTTGAATGATTCACCTCAATCACCGTTCGCTGGTGATAAATTTCTCATCAGCTATTATGCAGCGCACAAAATGATTGCCGTTGGCTTTCGTGGAAATCTAGAGCGATTAGTTGGGTGACCCTAGTATTGTCTAAACTAAGAGCAGCATATCATGAAGGTGGTGGTTGCAGTATGAACCTTGCAGCTATGTTGTTTGTATTGGACTGGTAATCCAGAGAATTCCGGTTCAAATCCCAGTGTGTCCGTTCCCAACCTTGACACTGTCGGTTCACTAACGCCATTTTGGTTAAGGAAGGAAACCTGCTCACTTTACTCGATTTGCCTGTATGTGACTCCACACCATCATTGTTGACTCTTACCAATCCTCAGATGTGACCTAGCAAGCTGCTTAATCCTTTCAAACTTTCCTGCTACTTCAGTGCGGGAAAGATCACCCTTACTGTGAATTGTCCCATTTTTATTGACATGAATACCTTCAGGTTTGGATCGAATCATTTGGTCAGTAATTTGTGTCATGTAGAGCAGCAAGTAAGCTTAATGGAATGTGAAAGCAACTGTATATAGGATTCGAGCTGTTTTTGCTTAAAATAAATCAGAATCGTCTTTTAATGGTCATTAAAAGTGGAGCATTGCTGCATTTGTAGTTGTCTTCATTTTCAAGTATGATGTGTTTTTTTAATCCATCTCCCCCCCCCCCCCCCCCCCCCCACCTGCCCAGTTTAATTCTAGTGCACACTACAGTTACTTTGCTAGAATTTGCCAAATTACTTTGTAATTGCAATGGCTGTATATTAATCAATAATATGTGATAGCATTGCCTATATTTGTAATACAGCTTTATTCTAATTTGTTTTCAAAGTCTGAGCTTTGTGAAAGATTTCCCGATCAAACTGTATTAGAATTCCCCTCTTTTCTAATGTCCTTTCTTGGATTTACAGATTGGAAGCTGTTACTTGTATGATGCTGGCTGCGTTGCGTCCTTTTCAAGTTTGAATTGTAAATGTTTTGGGTAACGCATGATGAAAGCAGCGTGTGAACTGCTGTTGTGCAGTAACTGAAAAATGTAAGCTGTATGTAACCTTTCAGTATACTGAAATAAAATTATTTACATATAATCTTGTATCAGTGTTTTTTTTTAATTTCATGGGATGAGAGTCAATGGCAAGTTCAGCGTTTTAATGCTCACTAAGTGCCCTTATATCTGCTTGGGAGGAACCTTCTACTTTTATAATAATCTTTATTGTCAAAAGTAGGCTTACATTAACAGTGCAATGAAGTTACTGTGAAACCCACGCAGACACAAGGAGAATGTGCAGACTCCACACAGACAGTGACCCAAGCCGGGAATCGAACCTGGGCCCCTGCGCTATGCAGCCATAGTGCTAACCACTATGCTACCATGCTGCCCACTCATCTTCACCCTCCCCCTGATTAAACCTTAGCACAATATCTCTCAAAGCATTGACCAAATTAAAAGCTGGTCGCCAAATTGGTAAAATAAAATCAGTTCAGTGCTCATTAATGAACAGAACAATGGAAATATTAGATAACAGGAATCCTATTTACCAGTGTGTTTTTCTTTTTAAGCTTTGTACAAAGTTGCAGAACAGCTGGTGAACCCATGGCCTTCAGAAAGTATTTAAAATGTTAAAAGGAATCAGTAGAGCAGATACAGAGAAACTCTCCCGTGGTGAGGCAAATCGAGACAAAGCAGGCATAATCTTAAAATGAGAGTTTGGGCCTTTAGAGGGGGAGGAAGACAATACAATTGCGTGTACCTCGTATCTATCATGGACATCTCCTTCCATGGCATTTTAATAGTCCACCTGTTCTACAACTCTACTAATTTTTAAAAGTTTTAATTCTTCCCTTGATTGAATTATTCATAAATTTGCATTTTTAATTAGGATCTACGGCTCCTTGGGATCTCCCAAATGTAAAGACTTATTTTTCTAAGTGTCACTGTTTGTACGTAGTCGAATGTGACGACCATTTTGCATCCAGAAAGGTCCTACAAACGCCTTTAAGATGAAAATGTACTTGCATTCAGTAGGGCCTTTTGTGACATCACGTTGTCCCAAAGCGGTCACTATTATAATGTAGGAAACACAACTCAATTTGCTCGCAGCAAGTTCCCTCAAAGAGCAATGCAAAAATGACAAACCTCTTTTCAGGATGGGAGTTGAGAGAGAAATATTGTCCAGGGATTCCAGAAAGAATTTGCCTTCTCTTCAAAAATAATATCAACATACAAACAGGAGCTAAAGTAGGCCATTCGGCCCCTTGAGCCTGCTCCACTATTCAATAAGATCATGGTGATCTGTTTGTGTTGAGCTCCACATTCCCATCTACCCCTAAATAATATTTGATTCCCTTACCTAACCAGAATCTACCTACTGTTTTAAGACACCATAAAATATTCAGTAACTCTGCATCCGTCACCTCCTAAGGCAGCAAGTTCCAAAGTAGTCCAACCCTCAGAGAACAAAATTCTCCTCAGCGCTTCCTAATTTAAAAATTGCTTCCAACATTTACGTCCTGGGATACAAGAACAAAGAACAATACAGCAAAAGAACAGGCCCTTCGGCCCTCCAAGCCTGTACCGGTCATGATCCCAACCTTTGCCAAAACCCTCGGCACTTCCTTGTGCCATATCCCTCTATACCCATCCTATCCATGTGTTTGTAAAGATGCCTTTTGAACACCGTTAATGTATCTGCTTTCACAAACTCCTCTGGCAACGCATTCCAGGCACTCACCACCCTCTGTGTAAAAAAAAAAAAAAAAACCTGCCTCACACATCTCCTCTAAACTTTGTCCCATGGACCTCAAACCTATGCCCTCTGATCACTGACCCCTCCACCCTGGGAAAGGGTGCCTGCCCATCCACTCTATCCATGCCCCTCATAATCTTTAGACCTCTATCAGGTCACCCCTCAACCTCCATCTTACTAATGAAAACAGTCCGAGTCTATTCAGCCTCTCCACATAGCTAACACCCTCCAGACCAGGCAACATCCTGGTAAACCTCCTCTGCACCCTCTCCAAAGCCTCCATTTCCTTCTGGTGGTGTGGCGACCAGAATTGTGAGCAATATTCCAATTGCGGCCTTGCCATGGTTCTATACAACTGTAGCATAACTAGCCAGTTTTTATACTCGATGCCCCGTCCAATGAAGACAAGCATTCCGTATGCTTTCTTGACTACCTTGTGTTGCCACCTTCAAAGATCTGTGGACCTGCACGCCCAGATCTCTCTGACTTTCTATATTCCTAAGAGTTTTACCATTTACGGTATATTTCCCCTCTATGTTAGACCTACCAAAATGCTTTACCTCATATTTGCCCGGATTAAACTCCATTTGTCATTTCTCTGCCCAAGTCTCCAACCTACCTATGTCCAACCTTGGTGTCATCTGCGAACTTACTAATCAGACCGGCTACATTTTCCTCTAAATCGTTTATGTACACCACAAACACCGATCCCTGTAGAACACCACTAGTCGCAACCTTGCATTCAGAAAAACACCCTTATAGTGTTACCCTGTGCCTTCTGTGACCGAGCCAGCTCTGTGTCCATCTTACAACCTCACCTCTGATCCCGTGTGACTTCACCTTTCGTACCAGTCTGCCATGAGGCACCTTGTCAAAAACATCACAGTGTTCAAGATGTGGTCTCAACAAAACCCTGTGTAACTGGAGCATGCATCCTAGCTTTTAAGTTCAATTCCCCTTCCAATAAAGGATAGCATTCTATTAGCCTTCTGGGTTACATGCTGTACCTGCATACTAATTCTTTGTGACTAATTCACGGGAACACCTAAATCCTTCTGCAGCTCAGCCATGAGACCTTGCCTGTGGGTGGCATGGTAGTACAGTGGTTAGCACTGTTGCTTCACAGCTCCAGGGTCTCAGGTTCGATTCCAGCTTGGGTCGCTGTGTGGAGTCTGCACGTTCTCCCTGTGTTTGTATGGGTTTCCTCCCGAAAGATGTGCTGTTAGATGAATTGGACATTCTGAATTCACCCTCTATGTACATAATGTACCCGAACAGGCTAGAATGTGGCGACTCGGGGATTTTCACAGTAACTTCAATACAGTGTTAATGTTAGCCTACTTGTAACAATAAAGATAATTATTATTACAAGCACAGTGGTTAGCACTGTTGCTTCAGGGTCCCAGGTTCAATTCCCGCTTGGGTCACTGTGCGGAGTCTGCATGTTCTCCCTGTGTCAGCGTAGGTTTCCTCCGGGTGCTCCGATTTCCTCCCACATGTCCCGAAAGACGTGCTTGTTAGGTGAATTGGACATTCTGAATTCTCCCTCAGTGTACCCAAACATGCACAGGAGCGTGGCGACCAGGGGCTTTTCACAGTAACTTCATTGCAATGTTTTATTTAAATATTTTTATTTTCCTTTTTCACATTTTCTCCCAAATATACACCCACCAACAAAACAATAATCAGTAACGAATGTAATGTCAATCCCCATATCAATAACAACGATCCCATCCTCCCACCAAACCCCCAAACACCAGCCCACATATTTACATAAACAAATGACAAAAAGGAATCAGGAATCACCCATAGTCACCATTAACACACACAGTCCCCCTCCCTCCAATCCTCCCAACCACCCCCCTCCAATGTTCGATGTTATCCAATTCTTGAAAGTACAGAATGAATAATGCCCATGAATTGTAGAACCCCTCCATACTTCCCCTCAGTTCAAACTTAACCTTCTCGAGCGTCAAGAATTCCAACAGGTCCCCCACCACGCCAGGGCACAGGGTGGCGAGGTTGATCTCCATCCCAGCAGGATCCGCCTTCGGGTGATCAACGAGGCGAAGGCTATAATATCTGCCTCCGCACCCGTTTCCAACCCTGGCTGGTCTGACACCCCGAATATGGCCTCCCGGGGGCCCGGGTCCAGTTTCACGTGCACCACTTTAGAGATTACCCTAAACACCTCCTTCCAGTAATCCTCTGGCTTTGGACAGGACCAAAACAATTGTGTGTCCCCCCTCCCCCCACCCCACACACACACACACACAACGTTCACACACATCTTCTACTCCCTCAAAGAATTGGCTCATGCTCGCCCTCGTGAGGTGTGCTCTGTATACCACCTTCAGCTGTATCAGCCCCAACCTTGTGCACGAGGTGGAGGCGTTCACTCTCTGGAGCACCTCACACCAGAACCCCTCCTCCATATCCTCTCCCAACTCTTCCTCCCACTTTGCTTTGATCCCTTCCAGTGGTGCCTTCTCCTCTTCCAAAATAGCCGATGAACCGACGATACTACCCCCTTCTCCAGTCCCCTTGTCGTCAGCACCTCCTCCAGCAATGTGGAGGCCGGCTCCACCGGGAAGCTCTGTATCTCCTTCCTGGCAAAATCGCGAACCTGCTCCAGCCCATACTTCATTGGAGCGTTAAAATGTAAGCCTGCTTGTGACAATAATAAAGATTATTATTAATAAAGATTATTACAAGCACCTGAGTGGAGAGACTGGACTTTGCTTTTGGTATCTCATCTGAAAAAGAGAATCTCAAATGTTTGACGAGTTGATGTGATTTGGTGATTTTTATTTTTATGGACAGGTGCTGGGAGAACCTCATCTCTTTTCAGAATGGAAGTATGTACAAATTTTAGGAAAGATGCACAATTTTAAAATGAAGGCAGAAAATGTAATGTTTCATTATCAAGGGAGACCTGACAACGGCCTTGAATCCTTGTGTACAACGCCATGGGAAATCGACTAACAAGAACAAAATATCAATCTCTGAACATTTTATCATAAATTATAAATTTTATAGTTATCCAAAGCAATATGATATCGTTATAAAGATAATAACAGTGTATCCAACAGTCCATAAGTACCAGACGTGGTGCAAACCCAGACTTGTAGCACAATTTTTTCAAATCTCCAGTGGGATTGGAATTGTCTGATACACAATACAAACTTATTCATTTCAAAATTTCTCTTTCACTTTTATCTAAATGTGCAGTGCTGGGAAATTTATGTTGCTCGAGCGACTAGTTCACAAGCAGAAAATTATTAGCAGCCAATCTTTTGATCAAGGGAGTGCGTTGCACAAGAAACAGCTGGAAAAACAGTCTGACAGATTATTGAATATGTCCAAATGGCATAAAGCTCCCAGGAATCGCTTTCTCCTGCAGCCCCCAGGAGTCAGGGGAGTGAGGGCTTTGCAGAGATGGAGACAGGGCTTTCGGGGCTCAGAGGAGACAGAGACTGAGGGATGGGGGCATGGGAGAAGGTGTAGACTAGATAATGGAGGTTTGGAACAAGATGGAGACTGGGGAATGGAGGCTCGGGTTGCATGTTTGCATATCATGACACAGATTAGGTGGATTTGCCATGCTAAATTGCCCCTTAATGTCCAAAAGGTTAGGTGGGGTTACAGGGATAGGGTGGGGGCGTGGGCCTAGGTAGGGTGCTCCTCACAAGGGCTGGTCCATTCTCGAAGGGCCAAATGGCCTCCTTTTGCACTGTCAGGATTCTATGATTCTGATTCTATAAAGGGGAGTGTTGGACTAGCAGAGAGAGTGAGGGAGATGCATGGTCCGCTGCCCATGGCAATTAAATCTTGCATAACTCAATGATGAGGAATGAATTTGGAATGCCGTCTTGATTGGGTTTTTTGACTCCACAGATCTGATTGGGCACACACAGACTGTGTGGAAAAGGAAGGCAGCAATCCCACATCTTCACAGCACCATGGTAACTGAGAAAGTATTTAAAGTGATGGATCACCGTTCTGTAACAGGCGAGAGGGCCCTGGGACTTTGCCACTGAATTGATGGTTCGGTAGAAAAATTACATTGCACATTACGTCCATGAAGGCAATCTGTATTGTGTTAGGCTGATGAATGTCTTCGCTCTCAATCTGTTACAAGTTGTGTGCAGTGCAGCTTCAAAGCACTTTCGCTGTCAGACAAGGTGACCTTTCGAGCAATGGTTAATAAAGCCTCCAATCACTGTAATCTGATGGTCTGTCTTGTAGCCGACTGAGAAATTCAGGCTGAGGTTCTTTTTTCCAGTTATATGGCTGAAATTCTCCACAATGCATAACCACCAGATTTTAACAGGTTGTAACAGTGGTGGGAGGAGATTTAACCGGGGTGGGTGAGTGCCTGAGGTTTGGGTGTAAGTGTAATCAGAGAATAGAATTTCTACAGTGCAGAAGGAAGCCATTCGGCCCATCGAATCTGCACCGACCTATGGAAAGCGTACCATACCTAGTCCCATGCCCCAACCCAATCCCCGTAGCCCAAACTAACATTTATGGACACTAAGGGCAATTTATCATGGCCATTCCACCTAACCTGCACATCTTTGGACTGTGGGAGGAAACCGGAGCACCCGGAGGAAACCCACGCACACACAGGGAGAACGTGCAGACTCCGCACAGACAGTCACCCAAGGCCGGGATTGAACCCGGGTCCCTGCCGCTGTGAGGCAGCAGTGCTCACCACTGCGCCACCATGCTGTCTCGTGAAGGTGGCCATTCAGTCCATCGAGTCTGCACGACCCTTGGAAAGAGCACCCTTCTTAGGCCCACGCCTCCACCTTATCCCCGTAATCCAGTAAGCCCACCTAACCTTTTGGACACTAAGGGCAATTTAGCATGGCCAATCCACCTAACCTGCACATCTTTGGACTGTGGGAGGAAACTGGAGCACCCGGAGGAAACCCACACAGATACGGGGAGAACGTGCAAACTCCTCACAGACAGTCACCCAAGGCCAGAATTGAACCCGGGTCCCTTGCGCTCTGAGGCAGCAGTGCTAACTGCTGTGACACCATGTCACCGTTGGCATCAGCTAAACCCCTTCAGCTTTCCTTCTCAAGCCTAATACAGAGCATCACTCGGCTCACAGAGTCAGGCTCAGGGACTCACAGTTGCAGCACAGGGAATTTAGATATGGCTTAAAATATCCACGGTCCTTGGTGGAGCCCAATAAATTACAGTCACCAGGTTTGTAACTTTAACACATGTAACCTTTTATTATGTACATAAATACATACTTTGGTTCTGTCTTCACAAATGAGGACACAAATCAGATCCCAGAAATGTTGGAGAATGAAAGGTTTAGTGAGAGGGAAGAGCTGAGGGAGATCCTTAGTAGAGAAATGGTGCTGGGAAAACTGATGGGATTGAAGGCGGATAAATCCCCAGGGCCTGAGAATCTGCGTCCCAGAGTGCTTAAGGAGGTGGTCCTGGAAATAGTGGATGCATTGGTGGTCATCTTCCGGGATTCTATAGACTCTGGAACTGTCCCTGCAGATTGGAGGGCAGTTCACGTCACTCTGATATTCAAAATGGGAGATAGAGAGAAAGCAGGGAATGATAGACCAGTAAGCCTAACATCGGTAGTGGGGAAAATGCTATAATCCATTATCAAAGACTTTATAGCGGAACATTTAGAAAGCAGGATCAGTCAGAGTCAGCATGGATTTATGAAGGGAAAATCATGCTTGACAAATCTGTTGGAATTCTTTGAAGAGGTAACCAGTACAGTCGACAAGGGGGAGCCAGTCGATGTGATATATTTGGATTTTCAGAAAGCGTTTGACAAAGTCTCACATAAGAAATTATTGTGCAAAATTAAAGCAAGTGGGATTGGGGAAAATGTATTGGGGTGGATAGAAAACTGGTTGGCAGAGAGGAAACAAAGAGTAGGGATTAATGGGTCCTTTTCAAATTGGCAGGCAATTTGGGCGGGATCACTTTTTGGCAAATCAGCATATTAGAGTGAGCAGCTAGTCTCACACCAATATGCATTCCTGAGGTTGACCCAAGACATGACCCATCTAACTCCCTCACCTCGGAGGCCACAGGTGAGCATCGTTCAGTACTGCCATCCATAAACAGGGACCAGGCAGAACCTCACTCGCCCCTCATGACGTTAATGTGGAAACTATAAAACTGTTAAAGCTTTTTAAAACAAAACGACAAACAGACCTTTTGCTTTGCTTCCTCCTCTTGCCCCGCGTTCATTCTGCATTTTGGGCTGACAGATTGATAGTGCAGCTTCACGTTGTTAAAGAAACTGCCCTTGGCTTTAGGCAGCTAATAAAGTGTCAGAAGTGCACAGTCAATGCCATGTTTTAATCAGGTTCTAACTCTACAAAATGGGTTTTATCTTTCAACTGAAGATGTGATTCTGATCATGGATTTCAAACAATGCACACTGTACACTCCCCCTGCCAATTCCCCCCTCACAAACTCTCCCCCTGCCCATTCCCCCCTCACAAACTCTCCCCCTGCCCATTCGCGCCTCACAAACTCTCCCCCTGCCCATTCCCCCTCACAAACTCTCTCGCTGCCCATTCCCCCCTCACAAACTCTCCCTCTGCCCATTCCCCCCTCATAAACTCTCCCCCTGCCCATTCCTCCATCACAAACTCTCCCCTTGCCCATTCCCCCTCACAAACTCTCCCCCTGCCCATTCCTGCCTCACAAACTCTCTCGCTGCCCATTCCCCCCTCACAAACTCTCCCTCTGCACATTCCCCCCTCACAAAATCTCCCCCTGCCCATTCCCACCTCACAAACTCTCCCCCTGCCCATTCCCACCTCACAAACTCTCCCTCTGCACATTCCCCCCTCACAAACTCTCCCCCTGCCTGTTCCCCCCTCACAAACTCTCCCGCTGCCCACTCCCCCCTCACAAACTCTCCCTCTCTCCGTAAACCCCTCACAAACACTCCCTCACTCCCTCCCCACGACCCCCTCACAAACTCTCCCCAGCCTGCAATCCTATTACAAACTCTCCTCCCACCCGCAAACCCCTCACAAACTCTCCCTCCCCCTCAACCCACTTGCAAACTCCCCCTCCCCACAACTCCCTCATAAACTCTCCCCTTCCCGCAACCCCTCACAATCTCTCCCACTCTGTCAGCCCCCTCACAATAGCTCCCTCCGACAACCCCCGCACAATCTCTCCCCTCAGAAACCTTCCCCTCACAATCTCTACCCTCACAAACGCTCCCTCCCCACAATCCCTCTCCCCTTCCCTCAACCCCCTCACAAACTCTCCCCTCACAAACCCTTCCTCCTCACAACCCCCCTCACATACTCTCCCTTCTCCACAACCCCCTCTCAAACTCTCCATCACCCCAACTCCCTCACATACTCTCACTCCCCCACAACCCTCTCACAATATCTTCCCCCCGACAACCTTCTCATAATATTTCCCTCCCACAACCCCATCACGCACTGTTCCCCCCCCCCCTCCCAAGCACACTCTCCCCCTCCATTCCCCCCCCCCCTCCCCTCAGTCTCCCCCACCTCTCATCCCCTCGCACTCGCCCATTGTCAACTTGCTCACCTGGGGTCCTCGAGGCAGTCTGCCTCACTCACTTTGTGTCCTCATATCTCCTCATGTTCTTCTTATCTTCCACATCCAACCATTGCTGAACCTCCCTCTGGTTTTATTTGAAAAGATCCTTCTCTCGTACCATTTGCCATTTCTATTTTGTGTGGAAGGATGGCTCAAACCTTGCATTTACTTTTTGAAAAGGGGTAATCAAATGAAGACGGCAGGTAAGGACCAAACCAATGTGTTGTATTCGATTCAATGGTGTTAACAAATTTGGGAACGCTCCCGAGCAGGTCCTGAGTAGACAGATAGGGAAAAGTTGTTCCCTTTGGCAGAAGGATCGAGAACAAGAGGGGACAGATTTGAGGCAAAGGCAAAAGAAGAATGGAGACATGAGGATAAACATTTCCACGCAGCGAGTGGTTAGGATCTGGAATGCACTGTCTGAGAGTGTGGTGGAGGCAAGGTCTATCGAGGCATTCACAGGGGAATTGGATTGTTTTCTGTAAAGGAAGGATGTGCAGGGTTACGGGGAGAAGGCCAGGGAACAGCACTAGGTAATCTGCTTCTGTGAAGAGCCGGCACAGACACAGCCGGGGGGGGGGGGGGGGGGGGGGGGGGGAAGGTCTCCTTCTGTGCTGTAACAATTCTGTGAATCTGCTGACACCAGCCCAAAAGAAATCGGTGTAAAAATCAGAGTAACTGATCGTCAATCAGTCCAAATGGTTAAATTATCGCCCCCTGCCGCTTTACAGGGCGGCTCGGTGAGACCATCAGCCTGCACCTCCTCCAGACCCCATTGGGGCAGCCCGCAAGTGGACGTTGCGGGGGCGTTACAACCCTCAATAATGGCGAACACCTCTGTGTCGCTGTCGTTGCAGAATACAGGCCATTTTCATATTGCTGTTTGTGGGAGCTTACTGTGCACAATTTGGCTGCCGTGTTTCTGACACGGTGGCACAGTGGTTAGCACTGCTGCCTCACACTGCTAGGGACTCCGGCCTCGGGTGACTGACTGTGTGGAGTTTGCACGTTCTCCCCGTGTCCGCGTGGATTTCCTCCGGGTGCTCCAGTTTCCTCTCACAGCCCAAAGATGTGCGGGTTAGGTGACTTGGCCGTGCTAAATTGCCTCTTAGTGTCCAATGTTTGGGTGGGGTTACGGGGAAAAGGGCAGGTTGTGTGGGCCTAGGGAGGGTGCTCTTTTAGAGTGTCAGTGCAGACTAGATGGGCCAAATGGCCTCCTTCGGCACTGCAGAGATTCTAAGATACGCTTTAAAAGTACTTCACTGGTTCTGAAGTGCAATTGGAATGAATCTGCAGTCAAAAAGGCCGCTGTATAATCCAACTCTTTCTTTCCTGCACACAACACGTAGCTTAGCTGCACCATGTTAGGGCTGAATAGCACATTGTCCTTCTAATGATTAATTGAGGTAAATAACTGTGAGCAATTTGTAAGTGACTTATGCATGACAGAAAATCTGATGAATAAACAAAAGCGATTTTATCGACCATTTGACAAGGAATTTCAAAAGGTTAATGCCACATGTTCCTCAATGTGAGATAGATTTTTTTTTCCGATTAAGGGACAACTTAGCATGGCCAGTCCACCTACCCTGCACGTCTTTGGGTGGCGTGAGACCCATGCAGACACAGGGAGAATGCGTAAACTCCACACGGACAGTGACCCGGGGCTGGGATCGAACCTGGGACCTCGGCGCCGTGAGGCAGCAGGGCTAACCCACTGCCCCACCGTGCCACCCCTGTAAATGTTATGTAGAGGCAAATTAAATATACATGTACAACCCCTAATGCAGTAATGAGGAATAATGTAAGATAGAGAAGTACTTGTTAGAAGAGCAGCCATCTGTGAATGGTTTAAAAGGTTCTCTTGTCCTTATTCAAATATTTATCCTCTGCTGCCAAAGTGAACAGATAAGGAGTATGATAACCAACTGGAGACATTACCGGACTAATTATCCAGAGGCCTTGACTAAAGATCTGTGACACTTTGATTCAAATGAATTCACTTCATTAAATAAATCTGGAATGAAGAAAAGAAACTAGTTTTTTTATGAGCCTCCAAACAATTTGATTGTTGTAAAAACCCAACTGCGTTATCTTACACCTTTTAGTGAATAAGAACATAAGAACATAAGAACTAGGAGCAGGAGTAGGCCATCTGGCCCCTCGAGCCTGCTCCGCCATTCAATTAGATCATGGCTGATCTTTTGTGGACTCAGCTCCACTTTTCGGCCCGAACACCATAACCCTTAATCCCTTTATTCTTCAAAAAACTATCTATCTTTACCTTAAAAACATGTAATGAAGGAGCTTCAACTGCTTCACTGGGCAAGGAATTCCATAGATTCATAACCCTTTGGGTGAAGAAGTTCCTCCTAAACTCAGTCCTAAATCTACTTCCCCTTATTTTGAGGTTATGCCCCCTAGTTCTGCTTTCACCCGCCAGTGGAAACAACCTGCCCGCATCTATCCTATCTATTCCCTTCATAATTTTAAATGTTTCTATAAGATCCCCCCTCATCCTTCTAAATTCCAACGAGTACAGTCCCAGTCTACTCAACCTCTCCTCATAATCCAACCCCTTCAGCTCTGGGATTAACCTAGTGAATCTCCTCTGCACACCCTCCAGTTCCAGTACGTCCTTTCTCAAGTAAGGAGACCAAAACTGAACACAATACTCCAGGTGTGGCCGCACTAACACCTTATACAATTGCAACATAATCTCCCTAGTCTTAAACTCCATCCCTCTAGCAATGAAGGACAAAATTCCATTTGCCTTCTTAATCACCTGTTGCACTTGTAAACCAACCTTTTGTGACTCATGCAGTAGCACACCCAAGTCTCTCTGAACAGCGGCATGCTTTAATATTTTATCGTTTAAATAATAATCCCGTTTGCTATTATTCCTACCAAAATGGATAACCTCACATTTGTCAACATTGTATTCCATCTGCCAGACCCTAGCCCATTCACTTAACCTATCCAAATCCCTCTGCAGACTTCCAGTATCCTCTGCACTTTTCGCTTTACCACTCATCTTAGTGTCATCCGCAAACTTGGACACATTGCCCTTGGTCCCCAACTCCAAATCATCTATGTAAATTGTGAACAATTGTGGGCCCAACACGGATCCCTGAGGGACACCACTAGCTACTGATTGCCAACCAGAGAAACACCCATTTATCCCAACTCTTTGCTTTCTATTAATTAACCAATCCTCTATCCATGCTACTACTTTACCCTTAATGCCATGCATCTTTATCTTATGCAGCAACCTTTTGTGTGGCACCTTGTCAAAGGCTTTCTGGAAATCCAGATATACCACATCCATCGGCTCCCCGTTATCTACTGCACTGGTAATGTCCTCAAAAAATTCCACTAAATTAGTTAGGCATGACCTGCCCTTTATGAACCCATGCTGCGTCTGCCCAATGGGACAATTTCTATCCAGATGCCTCGCAATTTCTTCCTTGATGATAGATTCCAGCATCTTCCCTACTACCGAAGTTAAGCTCACTGGCCTATAATTACCTGCTTTCTGCCTACCTCCTTTTTTAAACAGTGGCGTCACGTTTGCTAATTTCCAATCCACCGGGACCACCCCAGAGTCTAGTGAATTTCGGTAAATTATCACTAGTGCATCTG
The DNA here is from genome assembly GCF_902713615.1 of Scyliorhinus canicula. Classification (NCBI taxonomy): domain Eukaryota; kingdom Metazoa; phylum Chordata; class Chondrichthyes; order Carcharhiniformes; family Scyliorhinidae; genus Scyliorhinus; species Scyliorhinus canicula. Next base: position 262,736,063 of record NC_052148.1, on the reverse strand, counting down.
CAATTTCCCTAGCCATCTCTTTTAGCACTCTGGGATGCATTCCATCAGGGCCAGGAGACTTGTCTACCTTTAGCCCCATTAGCTTGCCCATCACTCCCTCCTTAGTGATAACAATCCTCTCAAGGTCCTCACCTGTCATAGCCTCATTTCTATCAGTCGCTGGCATGTTATTTGTGTCTTCCACTGTGAAGACCGACCCAAAAAACCTGTTCAGTTCCTCAGCCATTTCCTCATTTCCCATTATTAAAACTCCCTTCTCATCCTCTAAAGGACCAATATTTACCTTAGCCACTCTTTTTTGTCTTATATATTTGTAAAAACTTTTACTGTCTGTTTTTATATTCTGAGCAAATTTACTCTCATACTCTATCTTACTCTTCTTTATAGCTTTTTTAGTAGCTTTCTGTTGCCCCCTAAAGATTTCCCAGTCCTCTAATCTCCCAGCACTCTTTGCCACTTTATATGCTTTTTCCTTCAATTTGATACTCTCCCTTATTTCCTTAGATATCCACGGTCGATTTTCCCTCTTTCTTCCGTCCTTCCTTTTTGTTGGTATAAACCTTTGCTGAGCACTGTGAAAAATCGCTTGGAAGGTTCTCCACTGTTCCTCAACTGTTCCACCATAAAGTCTTAGCTCCCAGTCTACCTTAGTTAGTTCTTCTCTCATCCCCTTGTAATCTCCTTTGTTTAAACACAAAACACTAGTATTTGATTTTACTTTCTCACCCTCCATCTGTATTTTAAATTCCACCATATTGTGATCGCTCCTTCCGATAGGATCCCTAACTATGAGATCATGAATCAATCCTGTCTCATTACACAGGACAAGATCTAGGACCGCTTGTTCCCTCGTAGGTTCCATTACATACTGTTCTAGGAAACTATCGCGGATACATTCTATAAACTCCTCCTCAAGGTTGCCTTGACCGACCTGGTTAAACCAATCAACATGTAGATTAAAATCCCCCATGATAACTGCTGTACCATTTCTACATGCATCAGTTATTTCTTTGTTTATTGCCTGCCCCACCATATCGTTACTATTTGGTGGCCGATAGACTACTCCTATCAGTGACTTTTTCGCCTTACTATTCCTGATTTCCACCCAAATGGATTCAACCTTATCCTCCATAGCACCGATGTCATCCCTTACTATTGCCCGGATGTCATCCTTAAATAACAGAGCAACACCACCTCCCTTACCATCCACTCTGTCCTTCCGAGTAGTTTGATACCCTCGGATATTTAACTCCCAGTCGTGACCATCCTTTAACCATGTTTCAGTAATGGCCACTAAATCATAGTCATTTACGATGATTTGTGCCATCAACTCATTTACTTTATTCCGAATACTACGAGCATTCAGGTAAAGTACACTTATGTTGGTTTTTTTACCTCTGTTTTGAATCTTAACATCTCCAGTTTTATTCCTTTTGTTATTACTGGGCCTATTCACCGAGCTCCCCTCAGTCACTGTACCTTGTACTGTCGCCCTTTTAGATTTTTGACTATGTCTTCTCTGCCTTGCACTTTTCCCCTTACTTCCTTTTGCTTCTGTCCCTGTTTTACTACCTTCCAGCTTCCTGCATCGGTTCCCATCCCCCTGTCACATTAGTTTAAACCCTCCCCAACAGCTCTAGAAAACACCCCCCCAGGACATCGGTTCCAGTCCTGCCCAGGTGCAGACCGTCCGGTTTGTACTGGTCCCACCTCCCCCAGAACCGGTCCCAATGCCCCAGGAATTTGAATCCCTCCCTCTTGCACCATCTCTCGAGCCACGCATTCATCCTATCTATCCTGACATTCGTACTCTGACTAGCTCGTGGCACTGGTAGCAATCCTGAGATTACTACCTTTGAGGTCCTACTTTTTAGTTTAACTCCTAACTCCCTGAATTCCGCTTGTAGGCGGAATGGGCAGTCCTTACCTAGCTGAAGCCGATACATGACTCTAGTCCCAGGGCAATGTTGTTGACTCTTCACTCGTAATTCCAAAATAGCTTAGCACGTCTTTCAGTTGTATCAAACCACATGCTACAACGGTTCAAGGGCAACTAGAAACAAGCAATTAATGTTAGCCTGGCCACACAGAGGCCTGTAAGCGAATTTTAAACAAATATGTTTTATTTTCCTGGAATGTTTGCTTGAGGGTCCCCCTTTCCCGGGCGTGGCGGTTTGACGTCTCCCTACTTAGAGATGGAGAGCCAGCGTCGATTGAAGGTCTGTTTGACTGATGCTGAGGAGGGCCCCTGACAAGAAATTGCATGGTGTACATGCTGTGGGTGTGGTGAAATGCATCACTGTAAATACACAAGGGGTTAATGTAAATACACGTAGACTAGATAGACACTAGGGGGAGCACCAGAGACATGACACACAGACATTCAACCAATAGGCCAGTAAGATAGGACACGACCAATGGGCATTCACGATACACTCAGAGGTAACACTACCACAGGAGGGCATTACACCAACCCATATAAAAGGACACAGCACACATGATCTTCCTCTTTCCAGCGGAGACACTCAGTGAGTACACAGGGTTGATTTGAAACACATCACACCCACCACGTGGATTTTAGCAGACTGGTTCGTCAGTCTGAGTAGCTATAGCAGGATTAACAGGAGAGTCGAATCCAAGTAGGAGAATTGTTAACAGTTTAATAAATGTGTTAAAGCTATCTCCAAGTCTGAACCTTCCTTTGTCAGAGTGCACATCAAGGAAGCATCTTATGCTACGTCAAGAGCACAACAAAACAGTGGGGATTTAACCTGAATGAAATGAAAATCGCTTATTGTCACAAGTAGGCTTCAAATGAAGTTACTGTGAAAAGTCCCTAGTCGCCACATTCCGGCGCCTGTTCGGGGAGGCTGGTACGGCCTGGGTGAGGACTATGTTAAATGGATTCAGACGTTGCACCACAGGCCTGTGGTGGCAGTGGTCACGAATGGTTTTAGGTCCGAGAATTTTGGGATGCAGAGAGGCACCAGGCAGGGCTGCCCCCTACCCTTTGATATTTGCCATGGCCAGAGAGCCATTGGCAGACGCTATGAGGCAGGACCCCCTAATATCACGGCTGGTATGTGGGGATAAACAGCACAAGATCACGCTTTATGTGGACAATGTGCTGCTGTTTAGTGTCAAAACGGGAAGTCTTGGTTCCCGCTCTCATTAGCGTGGCGGATAGATTTAGTGCCTTCTCCGGTTATAAGATCAATTTTACAAAATCGGAGAACCATTAGGTTCATTTAAATACCTGGTCACCGCTTCCACCTAGCGCCCCGGGAATCAGCGGATGAGCCTGCGGGACCCTGGCAGACTGCCATTTAGCACTGGTTTCCACAAACGTGGGCCAGGTGTGACAACACCTTGGGTGGGGTCACGCAGGCCATTAGGGACGCCCAGGTGTGTGGGGGACAGGTCAGGGTGCTATCCTGGCACTCACGCTGGGACTCGGGACAGTGCCAGTCTGGCATTGCCTGGGTACCTGGGTGGCGCTGACAGGGTGTCAGGGGCACAGCCAGGGCACTAGGCTAGCAGCGCCAAGGTGCCCAGATGCTAGTTTGGGTACTGCCAGGGTGTCAGGTCCAGGGTGACTTGCCCATTCGACGGGGTGAGGGGGGCTCGGGAAGGTCGGGGGGTGAAGGGGGGAGGGTTCGTAAAGTGGGGGGGGGGCTGAAAGGAAGGAGAGATCAGGGCTGCCGGTCAAAATGGTGGCCCGAACTGCGAGGAGCTGGCGAGCTCAGTTCTCCGGGGCAGGAAATCGACTAAAGTGTGGTCTCAGCAATGAGAAAAAACTGGCAAAGTGCCGGTGAATAGTGGGGTGCATCTCGCCGCTGCAGCCGTAAAAAACCTGAAAGTGGACTTAGAATTATTTCCGCTGAATCGCGCCCGGTATCTCTGACAGTGCAGCACCTCCTTCGGCACTGCACTGGGGTGTCAGCCTGATGTACTGGAAAGGAACTTAAAGCTGGTGAGTCAGGTGGTAAGAGTGCTGCCCACAGGGCAACAGCAGACTAAATACTCAAAGCTGACACAGCTGGCGTTGTGAATCGATGAGCTGCAGAGGTGGGGAAGGCCCACGAGCAGACTGTTCAACCAATAGTGATGTACTGCAGCAATCATCCATGTGGGAAATGGCTACATAAAAAACAGCAGCTTTAAGGTGCTGTCCAGATTGACCTTTCCATGATTCACCGGCATCTCTTCCTCAGTAACTGCAACCATTTATCTATAGGCAGTCAGAATGTATTTGCAGGTGCCTATAAGAGACTGAGTTAAACAGACAGAGTCCATATCCCCACCCTTGTCACCAGCAATAGAACAGGGCTGGCTTTAAAATGGCGGCAAAATATGTCCCATCATAGTTTGACAGCAAATAGAGGAAGTACCAAACATCAATCTGATTGGAAAACTGGATTGGGGATGTGAAATAGTGAATAACCTGGATTGTAAAGAGATTATGTTTTGGTCACAACCAACTTGAAGGTGGTGGGTATCATTGAATAGCTGCGGTGAGCCTGATACAGTTTAAGGGGTGCACAGGGTGCGTATGACTTGGGCGAGAATGAGTGGGTTCTTTCAGGTGGTAGCAGATGAATGTGAGAGGTGTGGGTGGGGGCCAGCGAATCACACACACATGTTTTGGGGCTGCGAAAAATTGGGAAGATTCTGGGCGGGAGTGTTCACGGACTTAGCCAGGATGATGGAGGAGGGAGTGGACCCGGACAATTTGGTGGCGATATTTGGGGTTTCAGAGAAGCCGGAACTCACGGAGAGGAGGAAGGACGATGTCGCCTGGCCTTCGCCTCTCTGATTGCACGGCGGCGAATTTTGCTGGAGTGGCGGTCGGCATCGCTACCGGGGGGGTAGCGTCTTGGTTGGGTGACCTGTTCGACTTCCTGCGGTTGAAGAAGATAAATGATGAGTTAAGGGGCTCAGCAGGGGGGGTTTGAGAAAAGGTGGGGGATGTTTGTGACCGTGTTTGAGGAGCTGTTTGTTGCAGGGGGAGAGGGATGGGTGAGGGGAGGGGGAGGGGGGGGGGGGGGGGGGGGGGGGGGGAGAGGGGGGAGGGAGGGTGAAAAAGGGGAAACACTTGTACAGATTGTATAGTTGATTGCTGGGAAGTATGTTTCCCGGGGTGTTTCTGTGTTGTAACCTGTTCTGATACATGTTTGTAATAAGATACTTTAAAAACAAATTGAATAGCTGCTTGAGCAACCACAACTTGCATTTATGTTGTGCATTTAACATAACACCACACCGCAAGGTGCTTCGCAAACAAAATACAACACTGAATCGCAGAATAGCTCACCGGACAGGTGACCAAACAGCTTGGTCAAAGAGGTATTTCTCAAGGAGGACCCTATGAATGGCACAGAGCTGGCATTGGCATGAGCGTCGAGGAGCTGCTCCTGCACCATTCCATGGTTACCACCTCCGTGCTAGCTCAGCTGCTGTGCCGAGATCACTACTCTCCAACCAAGATTCCTGAACAACATTTGGAAAGACATTCAACATCAGGAAATGTTGAAACACGCAACAAGATTTATCTAAAGAAAAAATTTCCAATGGAGAAGCAATTTAGCGTGGCCAATCCACCTACCCTGCACATCTTTGGGTTGTGGGGGCAAAACCCACGCAGAAACGGGGAGAATGTGCAAACTCCACACGGACAGTGACCCAGGGCTGGGATCGAACCCGGGTCCTCGGCGCCGTGAGGCAGCAGTGCTAACCACTGCATCACTGTGCCGCGCAAACATGCAACAAGATACCTGTTACTCGTTCCACATTTCTGCTGACGGACCTGCTGAGCGATTGTCTGTTTTTGTTCAAGGTTTCCAGCATCTTTCACTTTCTGGGACTCAGTATGCTAGCCGCCTGTTCAATGAAATTGGAGGGCGATTGTCCCTTTAAATCTATAAATGTTTCCTGACCACTCTTAGCGCAATAACAAGCAATTCACGTGGCTCAGGAGTTGGGTCTAAATATTGCACCGGCCGTGATCACCTTGTGATCACAACATATTTTTTCAAAGCAAGGCTTTAGGCATGCAGCTAGGCAACAGTGACAATGTTTATTGGCTTCACCCCAGAGAGATTAGAGGACAGTGTCAAAACAAATACTTGACTCTTGTCTATGTGTCACCCATAACATTGCTGCATAGTTCTTTCAATCAAAATAATCCTCAACAGGTTGAATCGTTCGCAGCCTCACTGCTAAATTCCTTTAACTGTTTTTAGGCTTATTTCCCTGATCATAGAATGTACAGTGCAGAAGGAGGCCATTTGGCCCATCGAGTCTGCACCGGCCCTTGGAAAGAGCATCCTAGACAAGCCCACACCTCCACCCTATCCCTGTAACCCAGTAACCCCACCCAACACTAAGGGCAATTTTGGACACTAATGGCAATTTAGCATGGCCAATCCACCTAACCTGCACATCTTTGGACTGTGGGAGGAAACCGGAGCACCCGGAGGAAACCCACGCAGACATGGGGAGAACGTGCAGACTCCACACAGACAGTGACCCGAGGCCAGAATTGAACCCGGCATCCTGGAGCTTTGTTCAATAATTGTTACAATATACCCGGGGGTGCAGGTGGCCAGGAGTTGGGGGACTCTCCACAAGCTTAATTTTACCAGGCTTGTGGAGCAGATGGAGGAGGAATTTAAAAGGTGGGACATGGTGCTGCTATCGCTGGCGGGTAGAGTGCCGTCCGTCAAAATGACGGTTCTCCCAAGGTTCTTGTTCCTTTTTCAGTGTTTGCCCATCTTTATCCCTAGGGCCTTTTTTAGGAGGGTGACTAGCAGTATCATGAGCTTTGTTTGGGCGCATGGGACCCCGAGGGTGAAGAGGGTCTTCTTGGAGCGGGGTAGAGATGGTGGGGGGCTGGCATTACCCAATCTCTCGGGGTATTATTGGGCGGCCAATGTGTTGATGGTGCGCAAGTGGGTGGTGGAGGGGGCAGCATGGAAACGGTTGGAGATGGCGTCCTGTGGAGGCACAAGCCTGGGAGCTCTGGTAACGGCGCCGTTGCCGCTCCCTCCTACGAGGTATACCACGAATCCGGTGGTGGCAGCTACCCTCAAGATTTGGGGGCAGTGGAGGCGACATAGGGGGGAAGTGGGGGGCTCGATGGAGGCTCTGCTAAGGGGGAACCATCGGTTCGTCCCGGGGAACAGTAATGGGGGGTTCCAGGGTTGGCACAGAGCGGGCATCAGACAGCTGAGGGACCTGTTCATTGATGGGAGATTTGCGAGCCTGGGGGAGTTGGAGGAGAAATTTGGGCTCCCCTCGGGGAACATGTTCAGGTACCTGCAGGTAAAGGCGTTTGCTAGGCGGCAGGTGGGGGGATTCCCTTTGCTTCCCGCGAGGGGGGTGAGTGACAGGGTGCTTTCGGGGGTCTGGGTCGGGGATGGGAAGATATCTGATATCTACAAGGTAATGCAGGAGGTGGAGGAGGCGTCAGTAGAGGAGCTAAAGGCTAAGTGGGAGGGGGACTGGGGGAACAGATCGAAGGTGGGACATGGGCTGATGCCCTGGAGAGGGTTAACTCTTCCTCCTCATGTGCGCGGCTTAGCCTCATTCAATTCAAGGTGCTGCACTGGGCCCACATGTCCAGGTCTAGGATGAGTAGGTTCTTTTGGGGCGAAGACAGGTGTGTCAGGTGTTCAGGGAGAACAGCGAACCATGCCCATATGTTCTGGGCATGCACGGCACTGGAGGAGTTCTGGAAGGGGGTGGCGAGGACGGTGTCGAGGGTGGTAGGATGCAGGGTCAAGCCAGGCTGGGGTCTCGCGATTTTTGGGGTTGGGGTGGAGCCGGGAGTGCAGGAGGTGAAAGAGGCCGGTGTGCTGGCCTTTGCGTCCCTAGTAGCCCGGCGGAGGATCTTGATACAGTGGAAGGATGCGAGACCCCAAGCGTGGAGACCTGGATCAATGACGTGGCAGGATTTATTAAGCTGGAGAAGGTCAAATTTGCCCTGAGAGGATCAGTGCAAGGGTTCTTTAGGCGGTGGCAACCTTTCCTCAACTTTCTGGCTCAGCGATAGGGTACTGGGTCAGCAGGAGCAGCAACCCGGGGGGGGGAGGGGCGGGAAAAGTGGGGGGGGGCGTTGACTATGTTTATTTAATTTATTTTTAAGTTCTCTTGTTTACTGGGTTTGGGAGGGTGGGGGGGGGTGAGATACATGCGTTGCTACAGTCTCGGGGGTGTTACAGTTATTATGGTGTTTTATTGTTGCTTGTCATTGTTTGTTGTTATATTTTCTGTAAAAAATTACAATAAAAATTATTTAAAAAAATAAAAAAAATAATTGTTACAATTTTTTAGATCGCTGTCAACGTACTCACGAGAGATTATTTTCTAACACACTACTGTAGTGATATGCCTGTAAGCAATATCATAGATAGATGGTGTGCAAACAGTAGGTGGTGGTGCAGTTGTCTTGTGGCCAGGAGCTCCAATATAAGCTCCAGGCTGTCAGATGGTTGTGTGAGACATACAGGTGAACAGTCGTGCTCGGTCTAGTTCCAGAGGAGCACAAAGAAGCTCCATGCCAACGTGCCCTGTAACAGATTGCTACCTTACCATGTGTGATTCAATAAAGATCCTGGTTTGGACAAGTCAAGGTGGTTGGTGGATTCCTTTCCAAGACATCAAAGGCCAAACACAACAACGACTTCTTACTATTAAAGTGATGTCTTTCCTTCATTAAGTGTGCTTCTTTATTCATTCACAGGATATGTGCATACTGGCAAGGCAAGCATTTATTTATTGCCCATCCCGAGGGAGCCTACTCCTTGACCTGTTACAGTCCAGATGGGGGAGGAAATCCCACAGTTGCCACGGCAGTGAAAGTCGCCATAATCCCCGAGGACCATAGGCTGCTCCCCCCCTTTAGAGAGAGAGCTGACCTGGTGTTGATGTACCCTGAGGGTCACCACACCTCAGGCGAGGGGCGAGGTGGAGAAAGCGGAGGGCCTTCATAGATCACCTCAGCCAGTACAGGAATTAAACCCGTGGTGTTGGCGTCGCTCCGCATCACGAACCAGCCGTCCATCCAACTTAACTAACTGACCCCTATAGCAGCTTGATATAACTGAGTGACTTGCTGGATCAGGTCACGGGGCATTGAGAGCCTGTCTGGATAAGGACAACATGTACAACAATCCAATAATTTGGGGGATTTTAGCTTTTTATTCCACATTTATTTAACTAATTAATTTAAATTCTGCCACAGTGGGATTTGAATTCTTAATTCTGAATTATTCATCTACTGTGCTCCAACACCCTTATTGTGCTAGATACTTTCTTTCTGTTTCATTGTCCAAGTTTGCACGTTATTATTTTATGAATTAATTTTACAATGAGTTGCGAGAAAACCTTGATCCCATCACTCTGAATCAACATTCCCTTTTCGAGCATAGTGATCACATTTGAAAGTTTTCTCATACAAGAGAAGTCAGTCCAACCCCCTTTGAGACATTATTCCTTTCTCCGGCCAAGTGGTCACCAGGGGCCTTTTTAAAATGGTACATTCTCAGGGTGTAGGCATGGCGAGTGACAAGGACATATATTGCCCATGTCTAAGATGGAATGTGACCAGGAGGTTCAAAACCCATTCCTGTTCTTGGTCTTTCACAGTGGTCGAGGCCATGAGCTGGAATCTGTTGTCAAAGTAAAGTGTGGTACTGGCTGAGGTGATCTATGAAGGCCCTCCGCCTTCTCCACCTCGCCCCTCGCCTGAGGTGTGGTGACCCTCAGGGTACATCAACACCAGGTTAGCTCTCTCTCTAAAGGGGGGAGCAGCCTATGGTCCTCGGAGATTATGGCAGCTTTCACTGCCATGGTAACTGTGGGATTTCCTCCCCCATGTGAGCTGCTGCACCTAGCCTAACCCTGCACACTGACAAACTCGTAGCATTCTTTTCTTAAACATATATTTTATTCCAAACACACTTCAACACATCAACATTGCACAAAATAAAGAAAATACATACAGTTTGTTCAATTTTTCCCCCTTTTAATCCCCAACGCCCTCCCCCTCTCTCCTCCCCCCGCGACAAACAATTCCTGAAACACAGACAGGAACAGACTCCACCACACGTAAAAC